>NW_019268615.1:294167-365421 GCF_002738365.1 Cucurbita moschata | reverse complement strand
AAAAAAAAAAAAAAAAAAAAAAAAAAAAAAAAAAAAAAAAATTATCCTCTCTCAAATATGGTTCGTTATTTGATTATTTTCTCTAGAGTGAATTTTGAGTGAAACACATTCTCTACCCAAGTAATTGCAAGATGCAAACTTCACACTAAGAGGAATCAAAGTCTCAAGTATCAACGTCCTTAAGTGTCAATTTTTATTCTCCATCTCAACATAAATTAAACTTATTTTCATGAAGATATCTATTTATAAAAGCAAAATATCTCAGAGTCACAAAAATAAAAATGAGATATAGATACGAGACATAAATATGATACCAAATAGATATGGTAACATGTCATTCTTAAAAAATTAGTACACCGATGTGACAATGATACATTAATTAAAAAGAATTATTTCAAAAAATTTATCAATTTTATATTAGAAATAAATTCATATAAATAAGTTTATATATTTGTATACTTAAAAAAATGCTTAATGTACGTTTCACTCTCAAAATATATTCAAAGTCAAGTGTCTGATACGATGGATTATAAATTTGTAATGTATCAATTGTATTAACAAGTGTTCAATACATGCCCAACACGTGTCAAATTAGTGACACCAAGTTATTCCCATGCTTTCTTTACACCCATTTAAAGTAGTTTGAAAACTAGCACGTCAAATATTATAATTGACTAACTACAACTTCAATTTTGTACTTTAAGGTAGGTTTTGACCCAAGAGAAATAAAATCCTTAATTTAGTACATGGTAGCAAAGATGGACATGAGAATGAGTTATTCTCATATGGAAAGAGATTCAACCTTAAGTTATATCTCATATCCTCTTTTAACCAATTATTTAGTTTGATTTAGTATGGTTTAGAAAGATACATCCATCAATAGCAAAATAATAATAAAAATAATAATAATAAATAAAATAAATTGAATAGATTAAATTAGCTAAAAGTAATGACTAACATAATTAAAAAAAAAAAAGAAACATAAAGGATGAATTGATTAAATTGGCTAATTGCTAACATAATTTTTTAAAAAAAATGTAACAAACACATCGAAGTAAGATTAGGAACACAAGTAAAAAAAAAAAAAACACAAACAGCCAAAAATCAAGATTTGGAAAGTGTTAAGCAGTTTTGATATATAGACATTTCAAGACTTTACTTATGCAATATTCTCATGAAATCTAACACTAGAGCATCATAAAATTTAGAGAAATGATTAAAATTGATGTCATGTTCATATAGGTTGACTTTAATACAAAGGACAAATCGAAGTTTTTTATCTACATCCATTGATCACTTATGGCACACCACAGCACAAATGAAGGTAAAAAAAATTAGTCTGGTTATCACGCTTAAAACTACCCTATAGGTATAATCGACCTATTATCCTTCCACCAATAGGAGCAAATGGCAACGTTACTATGTGAAACTAGTTTCATGTCATTTATTCAACAATAAGGGTGTTAGTATGCATTTGGAAATGAACCCATATTTAAAAAATTTAGATAAAATAGAAAAGAATTGTTATCTCAAAGACAATGATACTATGTGAAACTAGCCTCAACTTAACTCTTAGGGGCAGTAAACCAACGGTTCCTTCACCCAAGTCCCATGGCCCAACTCCCAACATGGAAGGGATAATCTAGAGAATCATTCCAAGAACCCTAACGGATGGGTTACAAACTCACATTATCAAGCTCGATAACAAACAATGTCGTCGGCAAACTTAGGAAGACCACATGAAATTACGAATATATCAATGTAGGATTTTTTAATTTACCAATTTTTAAAATGTTAAATTATGTGAAATTACTGACAAAGAAGAATATTTTAGAGAGCTCTTCCTTTTTATTTAAGATTTTGATATTTAAGAAAAGAGAAAATGAATAAAAATAGGAGACATTTTATAGATTTAGGGGGAGTAAGTGAAAACAAAAAGGGAGTCATGACCCATTTTCGGTGGGTTCTCGAAGCATCGATTGCAAGTTAAAAGAGGTTGAAAACAAAGTAAAATGTTTTCTCAAAATAAAAAAAAAATTAAAATATAATAAACATATATATTTACATTATATTAAAAACATGGAGTGAGTACAAGACTCATTAAGTAGCGTAACTTGACTCAGTAAGGAAAACATGGAGTGAGTACAAGACTCAGTCAGTAGTGTAAGTTGACTCAGTAAGGAAAACATGGAGTGAGTACAAGACTCAATAAGTAGCATAAGTTGACTCGTTAGTAGCCTAACTTGGATACCACACTCGTTTCTTAATGATTTCTCGGTTCTTGTCTGAGAATAGTGATTTCTTGGTTCTTGTCCGAGAATAGTGGCCCTTAGGTTCTAAGTACATGGTTCTATGTGGTGGAGGACTTTGGAATACGGTTTGGAAGGAAAACATGGAGTGAGTACAAGACTCAATAAGTAGAGTAAGTTGACTCAGTTAGTAGTCTAACTTGGATACAACACTCGTTTTTTAGTGATTTCTTGGTTCTTGTCCGAGAATAGTGATTTCTTGGTTCTTGTCCGAGAATAGTGTCTTCTTTGTTCTTGTCCGAGAATAGTGGCTTCTTGGTTCTTGTCCGAGAATAGTGGCCCTTAGGTTTTAAGTACATGGTTCTATGTGGTAGAGGACTTTGGAATAAGGTTTGGAAGGAAAACATGGAGTGATTTCTTGGTTCTTGTCCGAGAATAGTGATTTCTTGGTTCTTGTCCGAGAATAGTGTCTTCTTGGTTCTTGTCCGAGAATAGTGGCTTCTTGGTTCTTGTCCGAGAATAGTGGCCCTTAGGTTTTAAGTACATGGTTCTATGTGGTAGAGGACTTTGGAATAAGGTTTGGAAGGAAAACATGGAGTGAGTACAAGACTCAATAAGTAGCATAAGATGACTGAGTTAGTAGCCTAACTTTGATACCACACTCGTTTCTTAATGATTTCTCGGTTTTTGTCCGAGAATAGTGATTTCTTGGTTATCACTATTCCACTTAGAACCTAAGTACATGGTTCTATGTGGTGGAGGACTTTGGAATAAGGTTTGGAATCGGTAATTATTCTTATTTCTTTTCCTTTAGACACTCAGTGGTCGGGAGTAAATCAAAGCGTCTGTCTAAAATAAAAGGGCCTAACCAAATTCATACCTCTTAATCTGCAGTCAAATGCTCTACCACTAAGCTATGGACCCATTTTGCATGATTTCAACCTTAGTGACCCCTTCTATAGAGTGTCTGTCCAAAAGTGTAAAAAGTGTCTGTCCAAAATAAAAGGGCCCAACCAAGTTCAAACGGGTGACCGGTCAAATTTTCTACCACTAAGCCATGGATTCATTTTGTAGGATTTTAACCTTAGTGACCCCTTAGACATAGTGTCGGTCCAAAAAGTATAACAAATTTCTATCCAAGATAAAAGGGCCCAACTAGGTTCGAATTGGTGACCTCTTGATCTGCAATCAAATGTTCTAACATTGAGCTATGGACCCATTTTGTATGATCTCAACCTTAGTGACCCCTTCTACAGATTATCGGTCCAAAAGTGACCCTACCGAATCGGTTATGGACCAATTTTGTATAAATTGGTGGATTACCTATCGGAAATTAAACACAGATCGTTAGATTCAAAGTCGAAAGTGCTAACCACTATACCATAGAACCACTTGTTAAACTTTATCTTAGCAGCGATTTTGATAAGCGCCAACAACGCTGAATTTTGCAAAGCTAGAGGTCGTAGTATCCTTACCGACTTTCATAAGGTGTTTTCAACTTCTTTCATAGGTAATTGAACTTTTGAATGCAAATGATTGGTTGGATTAGTATCCATTTGAGAAGACAGAGGAGAGAAGAGAGACTTTGTTAGAAACTCTCCCATAGGTAATCTCCTAAGGTGTTTCCAACTTCTTTTATAGATGGAATTTTAAAATCAAACCACAACAAAATTTACTTCTATCTAGCAAAATTATTTTTTCAACTTCTTTTATAGGAAGAATTTTAAAATCAAACCACAACAAAATTTACTTCTATCTAGCAAAATTAATTTTTGTTTGAAACAAGATTATTCCCTTCTTTTTCTAAAACTAAATTTGACTCTCTAATAGATTTTAATAGTTTTGTTAATTAGATTTGTACACAGAGTACAATGGAAATAATACTTCTTTTTTTTTTTGCTATTTTGTAATTTGTATGGTATTATTCGAGGCTTTTGAATGAAATATGATAATTGATTCTCTGTCCTCTTTGACAATTTTAGATACCTCCATATTCGATATTTGATGCGTCACGTTTTATTATGAGATCTGCCCTTGGGTCAATAAGACATAAGCAGAGAGTTTATTTGACTAATGATTTGATTTTTTTGAGTGGTAGGGATATCCCTTACAAATCAAGACTTTGTATTATTTTGAAGACACTCATCAAGACATTTGTAAATGTGTTTGGTATCTTGAAGGATATAAGACACGTAATTGAGAGAACCTAAAATTTTTTTGAAGTTAGCTTTTCTAGGATACGTCATCACCAAAGTTTGAGACAAAGACCATTGGATGAGTTTTAATAAGGCTCAAATAAATTTAAAATCCAAGAAAACAGAGTTTGATATTATTTGATTTTTGGGTATGGACACAACTACCTGATTTCTTTTGATTACATTAACGAATGTATGTAGATGTTTAAAGTGTTGATCTTAATGGTTTTAGAAAATATCAACACATCATCAATATAAACTATCAAAATTTTTTGAAAGGATTGAAAATATCATTCATAATCTTCTGAAATTCGGATTGAGCGTTTTTTAGCGTAAATGGCATGACGTTCCTCTCATATTTTCTAAATTGGACATTAAATGCTATTTTTTATTTGTCCATTTAGGAAATTAGAATTTTCCCAAATCCCAATTTCATATCTAATTTTATAAAAACATTTGACTCTAAATTCTTTTTATCAAATCATTTTTGTTTTGGATTGGATATCTTATTTATTCTAAAACCTTATTCAATGGTTTGTAGTTAATTACCAATATCAGAATTTCTGGTTTCTTTTCACCATGTTGTTAACCTAAAATGTCAGACATGACCACATGCTCTTTGAAGACCTTATCAGCTTCCTCTGCAAAATATCACCTAAAATGTCACAGTATTTAGTGTTTGATGCTTTTTGACTTAACCCTAAGGTTCTTGAAGACCTTATCAGCTTCCTCTGCAAAATATGACCTAAAATGTCACACTATTTAGTGTTTCATGCTTTTTGACTTAACCCTAGGGTTCTATTTACCGTGAACTTGTGATAATTTTTGTCAAAGTATATATTTGAATACCTAATACGTTAAGATATAATATCTTATTTAAAAATATTAAAATGTCGTAGAATATCATAATATATGTTTAATTAATATGAATCTCATTCAAATTTCAAATATATATTTTTATTTAATGTTTATGATACACATCAATTATTTTAATATTTGACAGATCAAATACGTTAATATGTTTTGATATTATACTTCAAGACTATAGGAACTTGCTCAGAGGACCTGAGAGTTACATTGGCCCACAATGCATCTCATGGATGATGCAAAACTATGGTGGCGCTTGAAGGTGAATTGTATAAAAAACTGGTCATGCACCAAAAAATCCTGGAAAGACCATTGATGGAATTGAAGCAATCGGCTCTCCCCTGGATGGGTTTCCAATCAAAAGACCTAATGTTTGATGTTGACTCTTTTGAAGAAAGAGCCATAGGATCGAAGAACAAGAAACGTGGCGGTAGCTCTAAGAACTCTATCACACATAAAAAAACGTGTCAAAGAGTTAGACATTACACAAAAGATCTGGCTTTCATCGAGGAGACTCGAGTTTGATTCTCGACAATGCAATTTTATTTTCTTATTTCTTTTATTTTATAGTTTCATCTTTTGTCACCAATTATATTTAAACTTTACCTAGGTTTGAGAAGCCCTATAATGGATGAGTTCAATAGTATTTTAAATTCAAAAAGACTTTTCTGAACTTGGTTTGAGAGGCACTATAATGGTCAAGTTTAATAGTATCCTAAATTAAAAAGACTTTTATGAACTTTGAACCTTTAATAGTGTTATGTCATAGATATTTGGTTCAATTTCAACACAATTTCAACAGGTGAGGTTGAGGTCATTCAAATGGTTAATGTGATAATCTGGTCATTTTCAAGGTCTCTTGTGTTGAATGCCATCATGGCTGAGATGACTGAGATGAGCACCAGAGTGAGTTTGATAAGGAGGGTCGCAGAGAACCACACCCCAAGCCAAGCTCATATTGGGCTTAACAAACTGAAAATCCAAAAGCACAAACCCTTAAATTGAAACCGAGATGCTAAGGAATTAAAAAACTTTATTTTTGACGTAGAACAATACTTGAAGGTTACAAGAACTTGCTCATAGGACCTAAGAGTTACGTTGGCAACAACCATCTCATGGACGGTGGCGCTCGAAGGTGGATGATATAAAAAATGGGTCATGCACCATAAACTCATGGGAAGACTGTTGATAGAATCGATGCAATCGACGCTCCCCTTGATGGGTTGCCAATTAAAGACCTGATGTTTGATGTTGACTCTTTTGAAGAAAAAGCCACAAGATCGAACACCTAGAAATGTCGGGGTAGTTCTAAGAACTCTATCATACGACCTGAGAGTTGAGGGCTACAGGAACTTTCTCGTATGACCTGAGAGTTACGTTAGCCGCAATGCATCAAATGGACGATGCAAAACTATGGTAGTGCTCCAAGGTGAATGGTATAAAAAATGGGTAATGCACCATAAACTCATGGGAAGATCGTTGATGGAATCGATGCAATCGACGCTCCCCTGGATGGGTTCCAATCAAAGAGCTAGCATTTGATATTGACTCTTTTGAAGAAAGAATCACACAATCGAATAGCTCGAAACATCGCGGTAGCCCTGAGAACTCTAACACACACAGGGAAGGACGTGTCGAAGAGTTAGACATTAAGCAAAAGATCATGCTAAAACTCTTCAGCGATTTGACAAAAGACTTTAGGACCCCTACATTAAAAATCCATTGTTGTCCAGCGGTCGGGATACCTAGCTTTCACCCTAGAGACTTGGGTTTGATTCTTGGCAATGGAATATTATTTTCTTACTTCATTTTATTTTACCGTTTTTATCCTTAGATTAAAAAGACTTTTATGAACTTCGTACCTTTGTTAGAGTCATTTTCGAGGTCTCTCTGGTTGAACGACATCATTGTTGAGATGAGCAGGTGATTCAAATGGTTAATGCGATAATCCAGTCGTTTTTAAGGTCTCTCTTGTTGAACAACGTCATGGTTGAGATGAGCAGGTGTTTCAAATGGTTAATGCGATAATCCAGTTGTTTTCGAGGTCTCTCTTGTTGAACGACGTCATGGTTGAGATGAGCACCCGAGTGAGTTTGACAAGTTGGGCTGTAGAGAACCACACCTCAAGCCAAGTTCATGTGGGCTTAACAAACTTAAAATCCAAGAACACAACCCCTTAAATGGAAACCGGGATGCTAAGGAATTAAAAAGCTTTATTTTTGACGTAGAACAATACTTGAAGGTTACTGGAACTTGCTCATAGGACCTAAGAGTTACGTTGGTTGCAATGCATCTCATGGACGATGCAAAACTATGGCAGCGCTCGAAGGTGAATGGTATAAAAAATGGGTCATGCACCATAAACTCATGGGAAGACTGTTGATGGAATCGATGCAATCGACGCTCCTCTGGATGGGTTGCCAATCAAAGACCTGACGTTTGATGTTGACCCTTTTGAAGAAAGAGCCACACGATCGAACAGCTTGAAACGTCGCGATAACTCTGAGAACTCTATCACACACATGAAAGGACGTGTCGAAGAGTTAGACATTACCCAAAACATCATAGTAAAACTCTTCAACGATTAGACAAAAGACCTTAGGACAACTACACAAAAAATTCATTGTTGTCCAATGGTTTGGATATTTGGCTCTCACCTAGAAGATTCTGGTTTGATTCTCTGAAATTTTATATTATTTTCTTATTTCTTTTTATTTTATAGTTTATCTTTTTTCACCAATTATGTATAAACTTTACCTCATTTTGAGGGGGCACTTTAATGGTCAAGTTCAATAGTATCTTAGATTAAAAAGACTTTTATGAACATCGTACCTATGTTAGTGTTATGTTATAGATATTTGTTTCAATTTCAACAAGTGGGGTTGAGGTGATTCAAATGGTTAATGCGATAATCCGGCTATTTTTGAGGTCTCTCTTGTTGAGCGCCATCATGGTTTAGATGAGCACCCGAGTGAGTTTGACAAGAAGACCCGAATTTAAACTTTACCTACGTTTGAGAGGCACTATAATGGTCAAGTTCAATGGTATTTTAGATTAAAAAGACTTTTATGAACTTTGTACCTTTGTTAGTATTACTTTGTACCTTTGTTTGTGTTACTTTGTACCTTTGTTAGTGTTATGTTATAGACATTTGGTCAAGTTCAACTTTGTACCTTAGTTAGTGTTATGTAATAGACATTTTGTCAAGTTCAACAAGTGAGGTTGAGGTGATTCAAATGGCTAATGTCACTTTATTTGATTCAAATTGTTAATGTGATAATCGAGTTGAATAGTTACAGGTTATTTCCAAGGTCTCTCTTATTGAATGCCAACAAGGCTGAAATGATTGAGATGAGCACCTGAGTGAGTTTGACAAAATTGAAACAAAAAAAATAAAAAAAAAATCACTAAAAAAATCAATAAAATTGAAAAAAATTGAAAAAAAATTAGCATTATGACACTTCCTTCAACTCGAAGGGCGGTAAATCAAGGATTCCTTCGCCCAAGACCCATGATCCAACTCCCAACATGGAAATAATAAGCTATAGAATCATTCCAAGAACCTCAATGGATGGGTTATAAACTCACATTACCAATCTCGACAACTGGACGTGTCATCGGCGTTAGAAGAACGACCGCATCAGAGCAAGCATGGGGATAGAAGATCCCGTTGAAGGATGATAGACCAACCGTAATCTTCAGCCCAACAAGCCAAGCTTTTGTAGAAGCAAGAACCCTTGTATTCAAGAAATTAACACCTTCTTATACAAAATTTGGATCAACCAAGAGATAAAGCAAGAATTAGATGATGAGATCCAAGATTGAGAAACAAGATTTGAAACCTTTTTCTAAATTTAGTCACTTCACAATCGAACTTGATCAAGGCTTGATTGAATGACTCAAATGCAATCTACCACAAGAATTGCATGAAACTTAGAAATGACAAAGATATGCTCAGATTTCTATAAAGGGGATCGTCTAAACTTGAGATCAATTCCATTGATCACAAATATGCTTTTACATAATAATTTGTGGGTATTTATAGTCTCCCAACAAAAGAAGTTAGTGGCCATGATTTAATCTCGATCCCTCTAAATCTCCACAGAAGACGAAGTCAATTTGAGCATTACAAACTTTATGAAATTAAAATAATAAATAAAGTTTTCTAACCACTCATTATGCTTGCAACTTCATCCACTACTTCAACCATGCAAATATTTACTTTTGTATCTCCAAATGGTCTTGACTCAAACAAATCAGCTTATAACACATGAAATGATGGTTGAACCTAGCCTATCCAATTTTATAGATGAAGTATGAATACTTGTTGAATCTTCTTGGGCTTGGGTTGTGTAATAGGTCCAGTTGAAACATCGTGATTCTTATCATCATCCCCCTCTTCAAAAGGATTCGTCCTCGAATCAGAAAAATCATCACCTACATCAAAAGGACTCAACTCAGCAACATTGAAAGTAGAATGTACACCTTGATTCTTATCATCATCCCCCTCTTCAGGATTTATCATCGAATCAGTCATCACCTACATCAAAAGGACTCAACTTAGCAACATTGAAAGTAGTGACAATTCTACCGAGAACATCAATTTTATTGTTTCATGCAATAAGTCAAATAAAGAATTAGGAATCCATGCTATCTTTAGATCTACAGACCCACTCCCACTCCCAATTCAGCTAAATCTTCAATATTACCTTGAAATCTACATCATCTCTAAATTTAGATAAGATACTCCCAATAAATCGAATCAGTCATCACCTACATCAAAAGGACTCAACTTAGCAACATTGAAAGTAGTGACAATTCCACGGAGAACATCAATTTTATTGTTTCATGCAATAAGTCAAATAAAGAATTAGGAATCCATGCTATCTTTAGATCTACAGACCCACTCCCACTCCCAATTCAGCTAAATCTTCAATATTACCTAGACCCACTCCCACTCCCAATTCAGCTAAATCTTCAATATTACCTTGAAATCTACATCATCTCTATTTAGATAAGATAGTAATTCATAGCTAATTCATTGATATTTTAAAAAAGAAAGCTAATTCATTGATATTTTAAAAAAGAAATAATCACTAATTTTAAATTGAATAGTCAAGAGTAAAATTATGTGACGTGAATTAGGTGCGGTGAACATGGATTGAACACATGACCTTTAGATTTTCAGTCTGACAACACTCTCAAAACTGAGTTATCTTCACTCATATTTGAAAAAAAAAAATCATAAGTAAAGGTATTTGCAGACATGAATCAGGTGTGGTGAACGTGGATTGAACACGTGATCTTCAGATTTTTAGTCTGACGCTCTCAAAACTGAATTATCTTCGCTAATATTTGGAAAAAAAAATCATAAGTAAAGGTATGGAAAAAAAATTCATAAGTAAAGGTATTTTTGCAAATTCATTATATTTTAAAAATAAATAGTCAGCTTATGCAAATGGAAACAGGTGCGGTGAACGTGGGGATTATACACGTGAACTTAAAATCTTTAGTTTGACACTCTCCCAACTGAGCTATCCCTGCTAACATTAAAAATAAAAATTGTAAAGCTATTTCCACTAATTCATTATATTTTAAAAAGAAATAATCATCAACTAAACTATAAGGTGTGATGAAGGCAGATCAAACATAAGACCTTCCAATATTCAATCTAATGCTCTCCCAACTAAGCCATCCCAGTTAACACAAAAAAGGAATAATCACATGTTTTAGATTGAATAGTCAAGTTATGCAACTTAGTCAACCTATGCCCATTGGATAAAAAACTGTATTTCCACTAATTCATGCTCTCCCAACTGAGCTATCTCCCCAATCATTAAAAATGAAAATTGATCAGTAAAGATATTTTCACTGATTCATTGAGATTTTAAAAAGAAATAATGACTAATTTTTTATTGAATATTCAGGTTATGCAAATAAAAACAGGTGCGGTGAACGTGAAGATCAAACAATTCATCAAAGGTATTTTCGCTAATTCATTGAAGGGTGCGGTGAACTAGAACACGTTAGGTATTTTCGATAATTCATTGAGATTTCAGAAAGAGATTGAATAGTCGGGTTATGCAACTAGAATTAGGTGCGGTGAACATGGAGATCAAACACGTTACCTTCAAATCTTTAGTCTGACGCTCTCCCAACAGAGCTATCCCCGCTAATATTAAAAATGAAAATTCATAAGTAAAGGTATTTCCGCTAATTCATTATGTTTAAAAAAGAAATAATCACTAATTTTAAATTGAATAAGCAAATTATGTTTTTAGATTGTATAGTCAGATAATAAACTTGTATTAGGTGCGTTGAACGTGAATAAAACACGTGCGACCTTAAAATCTTCAGTCTAACAATCTCCCAACTGAGCTACTCTTGCTAACATTAAAAATGAATATTCATCAGTAAAAGGTATTGGGTACACTTCTGGAAATTCAACAAAAGGCAATAGTATTAGACCGAGATGCCAGATTTAAATCTCGCTTTTGGAAAATTCAACAAAAGGCATTGGGTTTGGGTACGCAGTTATAGCACGACATTCAACCCATAAAAAGATGGTCAAACAGAAATGCTCAAGCAAATATTCGAAGACATGTTGAGGGTATATGTGATGGATTTTGCACGAACTTGGGATAAGTACCTACCCCTTGTGAAATTCGCTTATAATAATACTTGCCAAGCCACCATACAAATGGCCACATACGAGGTTCTCTATGGACGAAGATTTCGATCCCCTATCTTTTGGGAAGAAGGGGGGCAAACGACAACTATTGGGCCAGAGCTAGTGCAAATTACCAAAGCCATAATCTAGAAGATTAAAGCTAGGATACAAACCGCACAAAGCCGAGAGAAATGCTATGCAGACCTAAGGCGCAAGGACATGGAATCGTAGGTAGGGAATCATATATTCCTAAAGGTAGCACCCCATGAGAGGGGTGCTCAGGTAGGATAAAAAGGGGAAGCTAAGCCCTCGATTTATCCGTCCCTTTGAGATATTAGAAAGGATTAGATCTGTGGCCTATAGAATCGGGCAATGCCCAAACTTGTCTGCAGTACATAATATCTTTTATGTATCCATACTACGGAAGTATACCCTAGATCATTCGCACGTACTGGCTCATGAAACTCTCTTCTTGAGAGATGACCTAACGTATAAAGAAGACCCGATTCAAATAATAGACAAGAATGTCAAATGATTGAGAAACAAGGAAATCTCTCTTGTTAAGGTCCTATGGAAGAATCATAGAGTAGAAGAAGCCACTTGTGAAACAGAAGGCAAATAAGAACCTTGTACTCTGACCTATTTTAGAATAAGCACTTGCGATGACCGAAAGTTTTCAAAGGAGAGGAGAATTTGCAACACTCAAGGTCTCTAATAAGAGACCGTGTATAATTCCTACTAGGTTGTATCTAGAAGCAAAGAACAAGTAAAATTGAAAAAATATTGAGAAAATGGTACTTTTTCTAATTTTTATAAACTTCCCGAATCATTAAATTTTTTATAGAATAAGAATTACAAGGTGCTTAAAAAAGGAAGGCTCCGATCGGAGAAGACTTTTCTGGCAGAAGATTCAGAAAAATCAAGAATGAAATTATAGAAATTCTAGACGTTTCAATGGTAGTGGAAAATCCGTCTATAAATTATGAATTAGGGTAGACTATTAGGGGCAAGAAGCAAGCTTAATCGAGTACCCAATCTAGAGATACAAGTTTTTTGTTTTGGCGTATCGTGTTCATGGGTTTACCTCGAATTCGAGAACTATAGTCCACTATTCATTTCCAAACTTGTTCCTGCACCTTCTAAATAAGTTTACCAATAAGTTAGGTGAAGGAAAGAGGTCCTCAAAGTGCTAGTAGGTTTTCACACGAATTAGTCCACGTTAGGTTACCATCTAATGTTTTCCTAAGCTAAAACCTCAACTCCTAAAGCCTAACCCATGACATTACGTATAAACCTAGGTTCATCAATAATCCATGTACCAAGTACCTAGAACTATGTGAATAACACACTAAATAAGTTGCTAGGATCCATACCCATAAGTAACCATTATCTGCATTACGATGTGTACTAAAAGGCCCTATTCCTCTTTAGGTAGGATGTCCTACAGTATGTATCATGAGCTGGATGTTATGATAGGCCTACCTTTCCCATCAGCTAAACGAGATGTCCTGCACCACGATTTACCAGTAGGATTACATGATTATGACGACACCACTCATGTGTTCATGAGGAGAAAATTGAAGGTTATTTTAGGGGAAGGTTTTCAGGATCAGTATATGATACATGACACGATGACCTCTAAGTTCTAAGATACTGAAAACATAACAAGAAGTAATATCCTAGCTTAAGGTCGCGATTAAGAACCTACTAGTAAGCTACTTATTAAATTTTACTCACTCCATGTTTATCATTTTGTTTTCAAATAACTAATTGTTGGTCGTGGATGAGAGTGGACTTTGGAGTGTGGGCCATGGACTAACCTCTATTTTTAATCTAGTATTTTTTGTTCTTCTTTTGAATCTGCTTCTTATTTTGTGTTTGTAACAAGTATGTATATGTAACACCCCAAAAATAAAGAAAATTAGCTCCCATAAGAATAAGCCACTCATGAAAGACCCAAAGGATAAAAAGGAAAAAAATTAAAGGATTAAGCAAGAACAAGGGACTTAATCAAGTAACTCGTGTACCCTAACGAGTGATTTCAAGGAGTTAAAGGTCTTTTGAAAAGGATTGGAAAGGAAAAAGTAAATTAAAAGGACAAAAACGTCATTTTATCAATTATCAAGAATCTTTCCAGATTTGTAATTCCTTATCTAGAAGGAATCTCAAGATTCAAAAAAGGAAAACATGATAAAAAAAAGTGATGAGAAATTTGTAGAAAAATTATGCATTTTTCGAGAAAAAATAATAATAAATTATTCGAAAAGGTGGAAATTACAAAAATACCCCTGGAAGAATGGATAATTACAGAAATGCCACTCTAATTAGAATCAAAGCATCTACCGTGACCATCAGAGCAAAATCTTTCGAACTCAAATCTCAACCGTCGGATCTCCTCCAAAATTTGATATGATCTAGAACGAACACGCACGGATCATCACATCCAACGACTAATATTCAAAGCCAAGGTCGGTATGGCTATGATCAGAGTTGATATCTCCAAAAAATTATCCAGAAAGTTCGATCTCTAAATAACGAAGATTCTAGAGCTCTCAATGTCGGTTTAAGCTCCTCCTATAAGGTCAGAAGTAGGAGCAACAATACGGAATAAGAATCGA
Source organism: Cucurbita moschata (assembly GCF_002738365.1). Classification (NCBI taxonomy): domain Eukaryota; kingdom Viridiplantae; phylum Streptophyta; class Magnoliopsida; order Cucurbitales; family Cucurbitaceae; genus Cucurbita; species Cucurbita moschata. The sequence continues at coordinate 350,822 of NW_019268615.1, read as the reverse complement.
GAAAGGTCGATCCCCCAATCGAAGGCAATAAGCGTTTAGATTGTGGGTCTCCTACTCTCAGATTTCTTCCAAATTCGAGAGCAATCCTCCACCATTTCTCTTCAAACTTATTCCTACCGTTTCTCAACAAGGTTACCCATAAGTTCTATGAAGGAATATAGTGCTGAAAGTGCCTAGAAACCATTCCCCCAATTCAATCAGCCATTGAAGAACTTCAAGAAAAACTTGAAAATCCAATCTGAGGATACATGATGATTCGTCGAGCAAGAATGATTCCAATAAGTTTCTGCACCTCCAAGGAATGCTTCCATAGAAGACCACAAAGAAAAATAACCTCGAGAGCATGTCGAATTGAAGGAAATAGGTTTCGAAATTAAATTGGGGATAAGAGTCGAATTCCTATCTACGATCTTTTTTACTTCAAATTAAGGATTCCTCTAGCTTCAGAGGAAGAAGTTGAGTAAACTTGATGAAGGAATCGAGAGATGAAACATCGTAGAACAAGCTACCCAAGAGATCAAAAATTTGGCCTTTCGAGTGAGTTGCATACTGAGAACGATTTTTGGAAATTAAGGTATTACTCTCAAAGACGTTCCTCCAAACCAATTCCTTTAGCCTGAAGAAAGGATACGGAAGAAGTTAAATGAAGAAATAGGGTCTTGAAACCCCTAGAATTGGCTACCCAATAAGAAATCCTTTGTTTTATCTCCAACGATAAATCAGATTTTGGATGAACTTTGGAAGCGAATGTCTTAGGCTACGATCCACGAGAAGGTATCAAATCAATCCCTAGCCCTTCCTTGTAATACCCATCTTTAAGTTTCACGAAGAAATCGAGGAGAGAAACACTGTAAATGTGGCTGTACAGGCCGAGTTTCAGATGGCGGCGATGCGAAAAATGCGCATCTTCTTCCTTTTCAGAGGAAGAAAACGATGATATGACCAGTTCAACTGAACTGTCCAAGTCAACTCAAAATTTGACTTTTCTCGGGTTTTCTTAATTTTAACCCCATTCTAAGACTGATTCTCATACAAAATCTTATGGTTTTAGAAACTAAACACAATAAGGAGTACGTGGAAGGAAATTTGAAGTAATTCAGATATTGGAAGCTTAAGAATGGACGTCCCAAACGTCGACGACGAGGCAAGTAGCCACCTTGGACTTTTTGTTAAGAAATACTTGTAGAAATTGCTTGGATTTTCATATGAACAATAAACCAAGTATGAATTAAGGATATATGAAAGAAAAACCCAAAGAACCGTGAGTTAAGACCTTGAACCGATCAAATAGCTCGAGATTTATGTAACGTTAAAATAACCCACTATATGAGCTCTGCTGCCTATCAAATTTTAATACTGAGCATATTATAGTATGTTGAGGTTAGATATGAAACTTGGTGGTCATTGGATAAGGATAAGTAGGTAAACCAAGAAACGGTGTAAAATGACCATAGTGTCCCTAAGGTAATTTACCTTTGGTTCATGACCTAGATGACCTTCAAATGCTATGAAATTCATCCGTAGATCTTATTTTATGAAATGTTATATGAATCCTTATCCCAAGAGGTTATATAAGGTAATGAATTTTGGGAGTTATTGGAAAACTTTAGTTAGCGAAACCAAGATATGGGAGAAAATGCTCATCACGATCCATATGACCTTTGCCATGAAGCACGATGTTTATAAGTTTTGTAGTCAATGTTGCCATTGTTTGTTGCACACAAAAAAAGATAGGGATGTTAAATTTTTAAGTCACTTTTGGAAAGTACGGTGGATAAATTGGGTACCAAATTATTGTTTTCAACTGCATGTCATCCTCCGACTCATGAGCAAACTGAGGTGGTTAATAAAATATTAGGAGCATTGCTTAGGGCTATTACTTATAAGAATATTAAATTTTGTTTTCAACTACATGTCATCTTAAGATTAATGAGCAAACTGAGGTGGTTAATAGAAAATTAGGAGCATTGCTTAGGGCTATTATTTGTAAGAATATTAAGTCTTGGGACGAATGTTTGCCACTCATTGTTCTCTTTTTGAAGTTGCTTACGGATTTAATCCATTTACGCGTCTTGATTTTGTTTCTATTCATTCTAATATTTTTGTGAGTAAAGCAGCCAAAAGTAAGGCAAATGGGATAAAAACATTGCATAAAGATGGGAAGGAGACAATTGAGAAACAAAATTTCAATGTTGCTTCAAGAATTAACAAAGGATGGAATGAAATCATTTTTCAACCCGGTAACTAGATTTGGAAACATTTTCGCAAGGAGTGATTCCCATCTCAAAGGAAGACAAAGTTACATCCAAGAGGGGATGACCCTTATCAAGTCCTTGAAATAATTAATAACAATGCATATAAAATGATCTTCCAGGAAAATTTTCAGCACATTCTACTTTCAATGTTGCTGACTTGAGTCCTTTTGATGTAGGTAATGATTTTCTGATTCGAGGACGAATCCTTTTGAAGAGGGGGAAGATGATAAGGATCACGGTGTTCCAAATGTTCCAACTGGACCTATTACACGATCCAAGGCCAAGAAGATTCAACAAGCATTCATTCTTCATCTACAAAATTGGATAGGCTCGGTTCAACTATTATTTCATGTGTTACAAGCTTATTCGATTGAGGAAGAATCATTTGGAGATTCAGAAGTGAATATTTACACGGTTGAAGGAGCAAATGAAGTTGCAAGCATCATTACATGAGTTTTAGAAAACTTTATTTATTTTTAATTTCATAAAGTTTGTAATGGTAGAATTGTCAAATTGACTTCGTTTGTTTTTTTGGAGATTTAAGGGGATCGAGATTAAATCCCGACCACTAACTTCTTTTGTGGGAGACTATAAATACCCACAAATTATTATGTAAAAATCAGATTTGTGAGGAATGAAATTGATCTCTCAAGTTGAGAAGTTCCCCTTCAAAATCCGAGCATCATCTATGCAAGTTTCATGCCATTCTTTGGGTAGAATTGCATGTGAGCCATGCAGTCACGCTTTGACATTATGCGGTTGAGTGAAATTCTTAACCTTCTACTTATTTTTGGGATTTCTTTTTTTCGTATTCATTGTAATTTATCCTGATACAAACAAGTTTATTTTTGTAGGGAATTATTAAGCACATGGATTTATTAATTATGGTGAACTTTTGTATAAAACGAAGTAAATACAAATGGAGTAACATGAGATAGAAGTAAACATAGTAATAAAAAGAAACTACATAAACTTAAAGGAAGTTAATCCCATTTTACAATATAAATATTGTTTAATTGTAGCAAAGAAGTAGTTTTGAAAACTAGCCACTCCAGATCAATCTAGGTTTGAAAAACTAAAATAAAGAAAAAATAAATAAATAAAAATATTTTTCAAAAACTTAGTTGGGTGTGAAATTTTGCTTAAAATTCAAATGTTTTCTTTTCTTTTTTTTTCTTTCTTTTTTTTTCTTTATTTTTTTTATAAAAGGATAAAACACATAATTTTGAAATAAAACAAAAAAAAAAATAATGAGTTTAAAATTACCAAACAAAATATCAATTTTCAAATGGAATGGAGACATAAGACCATTCAAAAAAAGAAAAGGACAAAAGAAAAATATTAAATACATTTTAAACTAATGCATTTGGTTGAGAGATATTATGGCCAATATAAGAAAAATAGAGCATTAACTAATTTTCATGGACACATATGGATGCTTAGCATACTAAAATGACTGTTGTTATGGGTATCAAACCAATAACAATTCATATCAGCTACCAATTGATAATTAGGTGAGAGAAAGAACTTGAATTTATTTTTATATCTATCAACCTGTTTGCTACTTTTATCTAAAACTTGGTCACGAGTTTTTCTTATTTGCATTGTAAAATTATGTATTTCTATGGATATCATTTCTATTTCTAGAATTGAAACAAAAACATGTGGATAAATTTCAAATATTAGGGCGCATAAAAGATATGGACCAGCAACTAAAAATGATAGATCCACTACAAGGCATTTGGTCTAGTGGTATGATTCTCGCTTTGGGTGCGAGAGGTCTCGAGTTTAATTCTCAAAATGCCCCCAACAACTATATCAAATTGAAGCATGCAATATAATAAGATTTGAAATAGGTTTTTTAAATCTTGAACCAATAAGTAATTTAGATGGATATTTGGAAAGAAAAAAAAAAAGGAAGTTATATTTAATTATAATTTACAAGTGTCTTTATAACATGTTAATTGAAGAGAGCAAACAACAAGAATAAACAAACAAGTGTATGTATCATTCTCTTCAAATCTTGGAAACTACGAGGATTCCTCTCCTTTCTTGACATAAATACTTGCTTTTTCGGGACTTGGACCATAAACAGTCATCTACTCTTACTCCTACTCCCTTCTCTAAGAATCAACAAAGCATAATCATTCCATGAAGGCCGAGGTAGTCTTATAAAAGAAGATGAGGGTACCACTTACAAATCATTCCACAAGAACTTGAGAGAAAGTTTTGTAAAAGAAGATGAGGGTACCACTTTCTATTGCAGAATTTCTATGTGAATAGAGAATGAACCATATTCTTGGGAGATAAGATAGAGCCTCGAGCCTAACTTCAAAGGCATTACACCAATTGTTCTATGATTTTTTTTTTTAGGAACTCTTTGTTATGTTGTCCGCTGAAGGTTTCAGGAAAAGGACACAGATTCTCTATTGCACTGATCTCCCAATAGAAGTTTTACCTAGGTCATCTGTCGTCACAATCCTTTTAAGGAAGATGCGCCCAAGTAACCAGTGAACAATAACATTTAAAGAAGTTTGAGACAGAGAGAAGAGGATTGTGATAGAAGTTTTCCTAGGTAAAATTTCTTTAAATGTCTTAGCCAATCATGTCCTCATAATGAGGAGTCTCTTAGACAACAATAACATATGGACAACAAATGTCTTAGCCAATTGTGACGGTCATATAAAATTGCTCAAGGCGTGTCGCCCAAATAATCGGTAAACAATAACATTGCCCAAATAACCGCCTTGGACAACAAATCGTTTACGAGAATGGCTGAGACATGCAACATGCAACCACAGGCAACACGTCTTGGACAATCATGATTGTGACATCTACCCCCACACAATTTATTGGATGAGGCTGACTTTAGGTCTCTCGATGCGCTTCAAGTTGATCTCATAATGAGGATTCTCTTCCAACCTACTAGGTGCTGTTGAAAATCACTTCTCGGTTTGTTGAGTTATCATGTCTTCTCTGTTCGTGTCTTTCCTACTTTCTTCGCTTGAAACTTTTTCTTATTTGTATGACGTCATACCACCTGCTTCTGCTTGATGTCTTCTTGGTTGAAATAATAACGTTTCAAGTTACTAATGTGGACAACAAGGTTAGTCCGCAACCATAAGAGCAATTGGATTCTATATGACGTCTTCATAATCTTATGGATAACTTTAACTAGTCAATAGTATTTTTACAGCAGTTTTTGGTTCTTGTTGCTTTGAACTCGAAGTTTATCTGAACTTAACTTATATGAACTCTTTATTTTTCTTGAAATTATTGTGGTTGACGCTTTAACTCTTTATTTTTCTTGAAATTATTGTGGTTGACGCTTCCGACTGACCCTTCTCTTCATTCGTCTAGATGATATTTCTATGTGAACATGTGTTGCTTCAGTAGTTTGTTTCTGTCTCCCTTATTCAGTCTCTGACCTTGTTTTTGTCTCTCCTGGTGGGGATATATCCATTATCTGACCTTGTTTTGTGTCGTTGTGTTCATGTAGTGGCAACAAGGTTTCTATTGAGGTTGGCTCACTCGAGCTCCCCTTTTCAATTACAACAATAGCAGCAAGGGTAGATTCATCATGACTATGATTCTTTCTCAACTGTAGTATCAACATCATTTTCAACCCTCTTGGTTGATGGATGTTTTTCTGAATGATCGTCGGGTTAGACTCCGTTACTACTAGACATTTTGGTAGGGGCATGTAAATGACTTTGTGTTTCAGCAGGACATTCATTCCTGACACGACGTCGAAGTCATCCATTTCAACTATCACTAAACAATTTGCCTAGTCCAAGGATCCAGCTTGATTAGAGCTGTCATTGTGACTCTTAAGACAAGTAAAGCTTCCAATTTGACGGCGTTCATCTTTCCTGTATCTTTATGCCAAAGGATGTTAAAATATTTTGCATCAGTCTCCATCATGAGTTGTGGGTGGCTCTAGAGTTGACAATGGTACTCCTTACTACTTTGTGCTTTACCCAAACCTCGACATACATAATATATATATATATATATATATTCATTTAACTATAACACATATGGTCCATGGAAGAATTGTAACTCTTATGCTCATTAATATTATAATGGCTACTACCTAAATTATAACCTAAAGTTTATAATTGATGTCCAATTAGCCAACCCTAAATTTGTAATCATTGTGGAGTGATTGAAATTACAATGGAAGTAGTTTAAACTCCTAGTACCTTAAATGAAGTTGGTCTCTTCTAATAAAACACGAATTTCTCTTTAATATCATTAATACAATTATGCTTCATCTTGAACCTACTAAACATGAAACTAAAACTGCGTTCAATTTAACTCTATTTTATTGTCATCTTGAATGACGTGTAGGATATATTCTTGATTTACCTTGATATTTCATATTAGTTAAGCTTTTTGCAAAATCACAATTAGACAACAACAAAGATGAATGTAACGCCCCTAATTTTCTTTAACCTAATTAGTGACGTCACCCATGCATACTTATCTCTTTAAGCGGAAGCTCATCATAAATAACCTTGAAAGAGTCTTTCATAAATATTCATGAATCCAAAACAAAACCTAAACTCCGAAAATAATCCTTCAATACTGAATTCGAAATAAATCCAAATGAAAGAATACTCAATGTAAAACTTAAAATAGTCTAATAAGAGTAAACTCCTAAAAATATCTCGTCTCCAACTTCCATGGTGGCCTCAGCTCTGCCGTCAACCGTACATTGGCGCCTTGCCTTTACCTGACAAATGTAGGTAGCACGTGGCTTGAGTATTTTATGAAATACTCAGTAAGTCACCCCACTGTTGGGGTTAGGAATGCAAACACATGCAACATATGAGCGGGACCTAACTTTTCATAAACTTTTCATAGCCTTGGGCGCTTTTCTATTCCGAGTAGGGTTGGATGTGGTACTCCTTCACACATGGCCCATGTACGTGTACATGAATCCCACCAGGCGGGCTCATAAACATACCCCCTAGGCCTGACTTGGTCGGGCACAACGTGTTACACGTAGCCGGACACCACAGAACAGAAAAGGGCCTGCATGATATCATGGTGAACATAAATATCGTATTTCATTCTTTCGTATCATAAAGGGGAAGAATCCCGATGCACGTAACATACATATATGCATGAGGTCCCTTAACATATCTAACATGGCATTACATAAGCAGTGCTAACATCGCATTTACGTTTCTTACATCACATGGCATCTCACATGACTTACATTACATGGCATATTACATAATATTCCAGTTGCATAAACATCTCATGACATGACTCGATAATTCTACGTGTATCTATGACATCAATCAACATATTCATGGCATATAATACTATCATCTCATTCATGACATAACATAAACAGTCAACCGTCAACACGAGTTCATACATCACATAACATACACAATCTACGTTCAACACAATCTATACATCACATAATCATATCACATAAAATATGGTGCATGCAGGGCCACAGGGCACGCACCATCATACAACACGTAGAAAGCTAACTCCAACAGTAAGGTCACTTACCTCGATGATCTTGGTTGAAGTCACTCACAACGAGCTAATCCCAGTGGTTAAATATGTCCTATGATAACCACATAAAAATTTAGAACTTTTCATAAGGTACCCTAGCTAAACCTCATGCTATTTATCAAAATAAACCCTCGACCTAATCTGTCTTTAACGTTTAGGAGCCATACTGACCTCGGATGGTAAAACTAAGGGCAGAAACGGCTTCGGAAGGGCTAAAAACCTTGGAATCGATATATTATAGTGATACCGATTCACCAAGCCGAGCTGCCGAGCCGACCAATTAAGCCGCCAAGCTAAGCTGCGGGATTTGACGGAGCCGAGCCGCTGTACACATCAAGCCGAGCCGAGAGCACGCGTGCGGAGCCGAGACCAAGGCTGCAGCGCGCGTCCACATTGGGCCGAAACGCACAGGGCCCGCGTTCGTTCCATGGGCTGGTCCAGAGGCCAAACGTGAACCCGACCCGTTTTCCTTCGTCTTCCTTACCCGAAATCTCACGAAAACCCTAATCGTCGCTGCGCCGCCAACGATGACGTCACAACCTCGATTCTGACGATGCGACGACACCACTCGCCTATTCCGACCGACGCGCAACGATATTGACCACCGATAGCATCGGTCGCTTCTCCCTCCGGCCACTCATCGAAGAAAATCCAGCGAACCACCTCACACGTCTTTCTTGGCTAACCCTCTCGCTTTTTCCGTACTCTCAGACACCCTCGAAAACCCTAAACGTTTGGAGAGAAAAAGTTGTTTCTAAGGAAGGAGGAGAGTTGTATATGAGAATATAAAAGGTCTTTATGACTTCTCAATCAAGGTAGTAATTTCCTTGCTAAAAATAATACCTTTTCCAACGACAATAAATGCAGCATAATATCTTTTCGTTTTGGCAGCAAAAATAAAATCTTAGCATAAAATCTAAAATAAATAAAATAAAAATTCGAATCCTTACAATGAACTTGGGTTTGTTTATTATTATAAAGAAAATTTCTTTCTCCATCTAACTAAATTCATATTACGCTAAGAAACAAATATTTTACTCGCAAAAGGTAAAATATGCAACTTTAACTAAAATTTCATCTAAACAAATTTTATTGCGATACAACATAGATGACAATTATAGCCTTCAAACAAAAACTAGAGTAGTTGTGGTGAACGGGATAGAAACTCTAGTGTTCATCCATAATATACAACCACTACCTAAATTATGACCTAAAAATTTGAAAACATAAGTTGTAGTTGAAAATTACATAAAACAATCCCTTAAATCCAAGAACTCGTGTCCAATTAGTAAATCCTAAAGATAGTAGCTAACATAGAGTAATTGAAGCTCCATAAGAAGTAATTTAAAGTTCCAGTTACTTACTAAAGTTTATCTCGTCTTTAATGAAGCATGAATTGCACTTAAGTTCATGAAATGTTTATAGACTCCAACTCTTAGTACTATTAATGCAATTATATTTCATATGAGTTTGTCATAAAACAAACTATGGTACATTCAATACAACTTCATTTTTTTGTCATACGAAGCAAAATAGAGGAATTAAATTAAACAAACTGATGAACTGAGTCGACTAAATCCAACCCAACCCAAACGGATTACTTGCCTTAGCTTTCTTAACCAACATCTCCGGTTTCCCCCGAACCAAGAGGTCCTGCTTATCCATACCCAACAGTCACACTTTCAGCCGAAAGACTGGTTTTTTCATAAAGTTAGTTCATATATCAAGAAAGAATGAAGCTGCTTACAGGGACGATTACGCAATACGTCTTTTCATACTCGCCTTTTCTTTAACCCTGCTATCAACCTAGCCATTCTCACTTGTTGCTTTAAGGGGTCTCCCCACTGTAGATTACTCGGATTGGTTCTCGCGTCCCTGTGCCAAAAAGGATGGGCGAATTTGGTTTGAGTGTTCATCGATTGGGTGAATCCATATGCTCCGGGGGGTGAGACGAGGTGTAGCGCAGTCTGGTCAGCGCATCTGTTTTGGATATGTTGTCCGCTAAAGGTTTTAGGAAAGGGGGTACAAATTTTCTACATAGGTCATCTGTGGTTACAATCCTTTTAAGGAAGATGCTCCCAAATAATCGGTAAACAATAGCCTTTAAAGAAGTTTCAGAGAGCAAGAAGAGGCAGAACAGAGAATAGGAGTGAGTCGTGCAAGGAAGAAGAAACTAGTAGGTTTAATTTGGGTTCGTTTGAACTAAAGAACGAACCAAAATTTTTCAAGCGAACCCAAATTTAAGACTCACTAGCCCAAAGTCTAAATGTGGTTAAAAAAAAAACCTTCCGTGGCCCAATCCTTATTCGTAGTCCGCATCCAACCATTTCTTTTTCAACCTACATGTATGCTCCAGGCAAAACTCACGTAACTAGTCAGAAGATGCGGCCCACAACTGAACAGAAGATAATTGTCATAATCGCACTCTTGCAGTAGTGAGACAATGATTATTTGACGTTTGTTCTAATCCAATGAACAAGTCAACCATGTAAAATTTAGACAATAATTATGTGATGTTTAGAAGAAATATTTTAGAAAACGCTAGGGAGGAAATACATTAAAAACAATTTCAAATAAAGCAATGTTATAAGCTAAAAGTGAAGAAACAACAACTAGTCACGTTCTCCTATAGTACATTTTGGGACATTTTAGTCCTGATGGGTGTAGATATGATTTTGAGGACTAATCATACACCCCGTATTGGCACAACAATAATAGTAAAGGCCTATCTATGATGAAAGCAAGTAAAAGGGGTTTGGAATGACCATGCCACCATGAATCACAAATCGTTTACAAGAATAGCTGAGACATCTAACATGCAGCCATAGGCAACATGCCTCGGCTAATCATGACGCGACATCTGCCCTTACACAATTTGTCAATATCTCTATCAACCGGCTCTTCATAAACTCAACGTTGTAGGATGAGGCTGACTTTAGGTCTCGTGAAGCGCTTCTAGCTGATCTCAGTATTGAGGAGTCTTTTCCAACCTACTAGGAGTTGTTGAAAATCACTTCTCGGTTTGTTAACTCTTCAAGTCTTCTCTCTTGGTGTCTTTCCTACTTTCTTCGCTTGAAACAATTTCTTCTTTGCATGACGTTATACCACCTGCTTTTACTTGATGTTTTTTTGGTCGGAATAATAATGTTTCAAGTTACTAACGTGGACAACAGGGTTAGTCTGTATCCATAAGAGCAATTGGATCCTATATGATGTCTTCCTAATCTTGTGGATAACTTCGACTAGTCCATAGAATTTTCGCACCAGTCTTTGGTTTTTGTTGCTTTGAACTCAAAGTTGATCTGACCTTAACTTATCATAACTCTCTATTTGCTTTGAAATTATCGTGGTCGACCCTTCTCTTCATCCATCTGGATGGTATTTTTGCGTGAACATGTGTTGCTTTAGTGGTTTGTTTTTGTCTCCCTTCTTCAGTAGAGGTGTTGGCTTGGTGTCTTTGCCAAGCATTTGAGTGATCATTGACAAGAGCCTTTGCAGGTCAAATAAACCCGACTATGAACATGCCATTTTGCTGTTTGTAGAATTCAACTAGCTCAGGCTGAGCCGCATGACATCTATTTGTGGTAGGCAACATAAAACTAATCTTGTGATTTATCTCTCTTGGTGATGTTAAACCCAATATCTGACCTTCTTATTTTGGGTCGTGGTGTTCATGTAGTGGCAATAAAGTTTTTGTTGAGGTTGGCACACTTGAGCTCCCCCTTTTCAAATACAACAATGACAGCAAGTGTAGATTCATCATGGCTAAGATTCTTTCTCAACTGTACTATCGTCATCATCTTCACCTATCTTGGTTAATGGATGTTTGTCTGAATGATCGTTGGGTTAGACTCTGTTACTACTAGGCATTTTGCTAGGGGCATGTAAATGACTTTGTGTTCTAGCAGGATGTCAATCTCCGACTATTTGGGCTCTAGAATGTTGGATATGAAGGCTGACTATTTATAGTAAAAATCTGATAGAGATATATATACTAAATAATTATATATAATAGGCGGTTACATGTAATGAAGCTATATATAATAAATTGAAATCATATGTATACCCATTAGTCAGTGCTTCCTAAATGTACATTTCTCATTCTCCATATCCTCTCTTTGCATACCTAAAGTCATTAATACAAAACCATTAGTCAATATTTCTTCTTACATTTTCTCTATCATGTTCTTTGTGTTCATTTAGACAAAGTGTGTACGTTGTTGTGTGATTCTAATAATTCGTATCAGAGCGCGGAGAGATTCACCACGATCTGTGAAGATGGAAAGTTAAAAGACTGGAATTGAAAAGTTTGATGGATTCGATATCAGTTTCTAGAAGATGCAGATTGTAGATTATCTGTACGAGAAAGATATTCAGGAACCCATTTTGGGGGTGAAGCTGGATACCTTGACCACGGAGGAGTGGAAGCTCAAGGATTGTCACGCCGTAGGGTTAATCTAGTTGACGCTGCCAGGGAACCAAAGAAAGTGCGATTGGAAATGGTCCATACAAACCTTTGGGGACCATCTCCAGTTTCTTCATTTTTAATACCAAAATTTCATGGATTAGATGTCTCGCACTGTGCAACGACAACTCTCTGTTTTCCTAAGGCTAATCAGATATCTCATGACCACTCTTTTCCTCCTCACCATATCTAGACACTATGTCTCATGACCACTCTTTAACGTCCAAGGACATTTTATAACTACCATGAAAATCAAAACATACAATAAATTCATACGTTTTACAACATATCATATACTACAAAATAGAGTTAGACTGCTTACTTGGTCGCGGAGAGACGTGTCATCAAGCTGAGTCATAGAGATATACGACTCTTTATCCTAAGAAAAAATCTATATAATTTAAAATCTGGCTGCTCTGATACTGATCTGTCACATCCCAAATTTCAAGGGTTCAAAACTCAAATAGAAACTAAAATTGAGGGTGAAAACAAATAAAAGTTAAAGTAAATTAATATAAAATAAGAAAATGTTTAAAATTAAAATGAGATTGAGAAAACAATACAACATTAAATATAAAATAAAATAAAATTATAAGAGGGTGTTGTTCAAATTTGTCCAAACAAACAAAAAAAAAGTGTTGGGGATACAATTACAAAAAAAAAAAAAAAAAGTACAAAAAAACTCTAACACAAAGACAGACTAACGCTACATAACAACCCCATCTGTGAGTGCACAACCTTTGAAGGCTCCCTCATCTCGACGGTAAGTTCTATTACGAACCCATCCAAAATAATCACACCTGTGACCGCATCTTCTGACTTTAAACTGCTAGTCTAAACATGGTTTCGTCACGAAAGCTTTAGAGATAAATCTATCTTTACAAAAATATTTTTCTCTTAATTTATAATTAGTCATAAAAAAAATAATTAGGTACAAATTTGGTCTAGAATTCAAAACTTTCAAATCTTACTATTCCTTGACCACATTCAAATCCATATTTTTGAACTCCTGGTACCTTAAATAAAGTTGGTATCCTCTAATAAAATAGGAATTTCTCTTAAGATCATTAAATTCTTATAGACTCCAGGCTCGATATCATTAATACAATTATGTTTTATCTTGAACACGCCAAACATGAAACTAAAGTGTGTTCAATTTAACTCCATTTTATTGCCATCTTGAATGATGTGTAGGGTATATTCTTGATTTACCTTAAAGTTCTTGTGACATGACAGTTCATATTAGTTAAGCTTTTTGCAAAATCACAAGTTAAAAGACAACAACGATGAACCTAGGTCTATTAGTCAATTCAAAGACAATTTCTTTCTCCATCTTATCGATAATAATAGTTCAACTAAATCCATATTATGCAAAGAAAAAAGTTTACGACTCATAAAAACAACTACCTAAATTATGTCCTAAAAATTTGAAAACATAAGTTGTAGTTGATAATTACACAAAATTTCCCTAAATCCATGAATTCGTGTCCAATTAGTCAATCCTAAAGATTGTAACTAGCATATAGTAATTGAAGCTCCACATGAAGTAATTTAAAGTTCCCCTTACCTAACTAAAGTTTATCTCATATTTAATGAAGCATGAATTGCACTGAAGTTCATGAAATGCTTATAGACTCCAACTCTGAGTACTATTAATGCAATTATGTTTCGTATGAGTTTGTCATAAATGAAACTAAGGAGCATTCAATATAACTTTATTTTCTTGTCATACGAGGCAAAATAGAAAAATTAAATCAAACAAACTTATGAACTGAACCGAATCAATCCAACCAAAATTGATTAGTTTGTTTCTTTTGTTGGGCTGTTGGTTTATTTGATAGCCCTTGTATATAATAACAATTCAACTTTTCGTTTTATAGTCCTCCAACTACTAAGAGAAAAATATATTTGAGTAGAAGCAAAAAATATTGGGTGTTCAAGAAAAGGCATTTGGTTTAGTGGTATGATTCTCACTTGGGGTGCAAGAGGTTTTGAGTTCAATTCTTGAAATGCCCCTATGTCTAAATCTTTTCTTATCTAAGGACTTCATATTCGAAATCAACCTAACTTCATATTCGACATTTTATACTTACCATCATGCTCTTAATACTCATAGTCTTTCTTAACATCCCATCCCAAGGCTTTATTCTCCAAGACAAATTCTACATCTGAGGACTTCATGTGTTTCCTGCAATAGGACAAAATACGACCTTAATACCTAGGCCTAAGGCTTCATACATACGTTTCAAGTGGTATAACAAGGGCATTTGGTCTAGTGGTATGGAAGTTCGATTCTCAAAATGCCCCTTCAAGAGATTGTAGTATGAAAGGCATTTACCAAGTAAATAAATACATTAAAATAACACAAGTGACACACATGTAAACTATATTATTAATATTTTATTTCTATTACATCTTTCCTTATTAATGAAATAATGAGCGAAGATATTTTTCATTTTCACAACTACTGATGACGGGAGGTTTAGGATTTTTTAATATAAGAATCGTGGGGATGTAGCTCAGATGGTAGAGCGCTCGCTTCCGATGTGGAAAGTACGGAGATCGATATCTTGCATCTCCAAATGAATTGATCACTAAACTTATGAAATAATGAGCGGAGATATTTTTTCATTATCACTAAATATATTATTCCATCTTTCCTTATTTACGAAATAATGAGCGTAGATATTTTTTCATTTTTACAATTATTAATGACGGGAGGTTTAGGATTTTCTGATGTAAGAATCGTGGGGATGTAGTTTAGTAGAGCGCTCACTTCTGATGTGGAAAGTACGGGGTTGATACCTTGCATCTCCAAATGAATTGATCACTAAATATATTATTTATTTTCAATTTTTTCTTATTTACGACATAATGAGCAGGGATAGTTTTTCATGTCACTATTATTGATGACGAGACGTTTAGGATTTTGTGACATAAGAATCGTGGGGATGTAGCTCAAATGGTAGACCGCTTGCTTTGCATGTGAGAGGTACGGGGATATATACCACACATCTCCAAAATAAAACTATCTATTACTTAAATATATTATTGAAAATTATTTATTTTCAATTTTTCCTTATTCATGACAGGTTGAGTAGCAATATTTCTTCATTTTCACTATTATTGATGATGGAAAATTTAGGGTTTTGTGATGCAAGAATTGTGGGATGTAGTTTCGCTTAGCACGCGAGAGGTACGGCTTAGCATACGAGAGGTACGAGGATCAATACCTCGCATCTCCAAAAGAAACTATTTGTTATTAATATTTTATTTCTATTCAATATTTTCTTAGACATAATATGCAGAGATACTTTTTCATTTTCACAATTATTGATGAAGGGACGTTTAGGATTTTCTGATGTAAGAATCGTAGGGATGTAGTTCAAATGGTAGAGCATTCATTTCCCATGTGGAAAGTATGGGGATCAATACCTTGCATCTCCGATTGAATCGATTACTAAATATATTATTTCTTTTCAATTTTTTCTTATTTAAGACATAATGAGCCGGGATAGTTTTTCATTTTTACTATTACTGATGACGAAATGTTTAGGACTTTGTGACATAAGAATTGTGGGGATATAGCTTATATGGTAGAGCACTCACTTTGCATGCGAGAGGTATGGGGATCCATACCCTGCATCTCTAGATTTTCTTCATTTTCACTATTATTGATGATGGGAAATTTAGGGTTTTATGATGCAAGAATTGTGGGGATGTAGCCTAGATGGTAGAGCTCATTTAGCATGCGAAAGGTAAGGGGATATCCGGCATCTCCAAAAGAAACTATTTGTTATTAATATTTTACATCTATTTAACCTTTCCCCTTTCCTTATTTATGACATAATTAGCGGAGATATTTTTTCATTTTCACTAGAATTGATGACGAGACATTTAGGATTTTCTGATATAAGTATTGTGGGAATGTAGCTTAGATGGTAGATTGCTTGCTTAGCATGCGAGAGGTACGGGGATCGGATCGATACCCCATATCTTCAAAAGAAACTATTCGTTATTACTATTTTATTTTTATTCTATTTTCCTTATTTATGACATAATGAATAGCGTTATTTTTTTATTTTCACTATTATTGATAACGAGATGTTTAGGATTTTGTGACATAAGAATCTTGAGGATATAGCTTAGATGGTAGAGCGTTTGCATCCCATGTGAGAAGTACTGGGATCGATATCATGCATCAACAAAGGAAACGATTACGAAATATATTAGTTCTTTTAAATTTTTCCTTATTTACGACATAATAAGCGGGGATAGTTTTTCATTTTCAATATCACTAATGACGGGAAGTTTAGAGTTTTTTTATGTAAAATCGTGGGAATGTAGCATGCGAGAGATACGGGGATCAATACCTCGCATCTCCAAAAGAAACTATTTATTATTACTATTTTATTTCTATTCAATATTTTCTTATTTATGACATAATGAGTAGTGATATTTTTTCATCTTCACTATTATCCACGACGAGACGTTTAGGGTTTTGTGACGTAAAAATTGTGGAGATGTAGCTTAGATTGTAGAGTGTTCGCTTTGCATGCGAGTTGTACGGGGATCGATAACCCACATCTGCAAAAGAAAGTATTTAATTTGTTATTATATTTTTTCATTTTCACAATTATCGATGCCCTGCATCGCCAAACCAAACTATTTGTTATTAATATTTTGATATTTTTTTATTTTCACTATTATTGATGATGGGACATTTAGGGTTTTATGATGTAAAAATCATGGGGATGTAGCTAAGATGGTAGGGCGCTCGCTTTGCATGCAAGAGGTACGGGGATCGGTACCCTTCATCTCCAAAAATAAGACTATCTATTATTAAATATATTATTTTTTTTCAATTTTTCCTTATTCATGACATGTTGAGTAGCAATATTTCTTCATTTTCACTATTATTGATGACGGGAAATTTAGGGTTTTGTGATGCAAAAATTGTGGGGATGTAGCTCAAATGGTAGAGCACTTGCTTAGCATGCGAGAGGTACGGGAATCGATACCCTGCATCTCCAAAAGAGAGAAATTATTTTTTTAAGTATGAGTTAATTTAACATGTTATGTATAAGGTGGGTACGAGAGAAAAAAAAAAGATACTTATATAAGGATTATTATATCATTATGGCTATGCCATTCTTATAGATAAAAGAGAGTAATGTCCCACAAGCACATATAGAGAGAGGAGTTATTGTAAGTAAAGAAAGCAAGTAGTTATATTGCTACTTGTGGAGAGGGAATTTGATGAATTTCTCAAAACAGGGAATTTGATGAATTTCTCTTGATGACGGAACTTCTTCACAATTGCAATATGTGACCAATGAATATTGTTGTCATTTATAACTTCTATCACAATAATATAAAATTTGGGGTCAAAGCCTATATGGGACCATTCACCACACGCTTGTAAATTAAATTATATCTACCACCTCTGAAATTTTTCACCGCAAACCTTCCAACAGCTTGCACTTCATCATTGACATCCTTAATTGGAACTAGATTTTAAGGCAAATCTTCTCCACCATTCACTTTGGAACACTTTTATAGATAGTTTCAACAAACTTACTTTGCTTGTTAATACTTTGGAGTTCAATATTTATAGTTGGAGAACGCTATTGAAATTGATAGGGTCGAATCTTACAACAAAGTCTAATTGAGCCTCCCTTTATTAGGAGATAGCTTCGAATCAAATTCTTTTGTTTTGACAATGGTTGCATTGTTTTAATCAAACAACCGAGACTAGTGTATTACTAATAGTATAAACATTTTGTACGTGTATTTTCTTACATATTAACAATTATATACAAATAATAATTAAATTTATGAGTAGAAGTTTGGATGGAGTTCTATTAAATAGGTAATCTTAAATTATATCTAAAAATATATAAGATTTTGTTTTTTTTTTTAAATTTTATATACATTTAGGAGAACAAAACAAAGATTGAAGAAGATGTCATTCATGCCCTACTTTGATTTTTATTCTTTCTTATTTCTCAAAGATTAAAAAAAAAAAAAGTTATCCTCTCTCAAATATGGTTCGTTATTTGATTATTTTCTCTTGAATGAATTTTAGGTGAAACACATTCTCTACCAAGTAATTACAAGATGCAAGCTTCACACTAAGAGGAATCAAAATCCCAAGTATCAACGTCCTTGAGTGTCAATTTTTATTCTCCATCTAAACATAAATTAAACTTATTTTCGCGAAGATATCTATTTATAAAAGCAAAATATCTCCGAGTCACAAAAATAAAAATGAGATATAGATACGAGACATAAATATAATACCAAATAGATATGGTAACATGTCATTCTTAAAAAACTAGGACACCAATGTGACAATGATACATTAATTAAAAAAAATTATTTCAAAAAATTTATCAATTTTATATTAGAAATAAATTCATATAAATAAGTTTATATATTTGTATACTTAAAAAAAAACTTAAGGTACGTTTCACTCTCAAAATATATTCAAAGTCAGGTGTCTGATATGATGGATTATAAATTTGTAATGTATCCATTGTATTAACAAGTGTTCAGTACATGCCCAACACGTGTCAGATTAGTGACACCAAGTTATTCTCATGCTTTTTTTACACCCATTTAAAGTAGTTTGAAAACTAGCACGTCAAATATTATAATTGACTAATTACAACTTCAACTTTGTGCTTTAAGGATGGTTTTGACCAAAGAGAAATAAAATCATTAATTTAGTACATGGTAGCAAAGATAGACATGAGAATGAGTTATTCTCATATGGAAAGAGATTTAACCTTAAGTTATATCTCATATCGTCTTCTAACCAATTATTTAGTTTTATTTAGTATGTTTTAGAAAGATACGTCCATCAATAGCCAAAAAAAATAATATATATATATATATATATATATATATATATATATATAATAAATAGAATAGATTAAATTAGCCAAAAATAATGACTAACATAATTATAAAAAAAAATACCTAAAGGATGAATTGATTAAATTGGCTAATTGCTAACATAATTTTTTAAAAAAAATGTAACACTAGATCATCATAAAATTTAGAGATTAGGAACACAAGTAAAAAAAAAAAAGAAACACAAACAGCCAAAAATCAAGATTTCAAGACATTTCAAGACTTTAATCATGCAATATTCCCATGAAATCTAACACTAGAGCATCATAAAATTTAGAGAAATGATTGAAATTGATGTCATGTTAGGTTGACTTTAATACAAAGGACAGATTGAACTTTCTTAAAGATAAATTGGGGACACCAGTCTAAGCTAATCAGATAGGTGGCCTTACCATCTGTATTGGTTATATTTTATGTTGACTGTGCCTGTGGTTCTGCAAGTGTTATATATATTGATATGTGTGAAATGTTTGAGAATCGATATGCTTATGATATGTTATAATATGTGAATTGTATGATAATACTTACGGTACCATGTGTTCAATGGTATATTTGAGATATGATACGAGAAGGATGCACTAAACGTAATGTAACGATAGGAGTAAGACATGTTCATGAAACGTTATGGTTTTGGTTATGTATCGAAGTGCTATGGGTATGACAGATTGATAAAAACGATATGGTCACGATGGATTCATAAAACAATACGATTAGGTTATGGGTAGAAAGGGATAGGATTATGATATATTGATAGAACGATAGCGTTAGGATACGTTCCTGTAACGTTATGACTAAGGTACGTTCAGGTAACGACACAACTATGATATTTCTAAGGACGTTAAGTCTATGATAAATTAGATTAGGATATAACCACGAAGTTTTCACGATATGATATGATTATGATACGACGTGTGAAGGACGGATATATATCCAACAAGTGTGAAGGACGGATATATATCCAACAAGTGTGAAGGACGGATATATATCCAATAAATTATTCTCAAGCTTTCTTTACATCAGTCAAAGAGTATTTGATAAGCTTTCAAAATTAAGGGTTTTCTTTTTTCTTCTTCCTTCTTTCTCCCTTTTCACGTTTAATTTTTTATTTTTTTTTTAAAAAAGCTTAATGTGAGAATGAAGAAGTTATAAAGGAGAAAGAAATGAATGTAATAGAACTTTTCCGTCGGTAGGAATGGAAATGGTGAATGGGTCCTTGACGATAGTCGACCGCTATACTCTGGTTTTGGATGTAAGTGATGATTATCAACAATATGAGTTGTGTCAATACCACACCGTTATCAAAAGGAAGTAAAGTAGAGTAGAATAGATCGAACGATCCATTTGTTGAGAGTACTGTAAGAGGCACACAAGTTAGATTGTTGGATATAACTACTCTTTCACATCGGAGGGATGAGTCTCATAGATCCAACTACAATATCAAAGAAACTTCGGGTGGTAGTGATTGCTTGCATTGGTGTCTCCGTGGTATCCCAGACACATGTAACATGATTTTTCTTGCTCAAATATAGCTTTATTCGTCTTAAAAGTTCACTTTTGAGTAATCCTGGAAGGCTTCTTAATTTGCAACCTCTGGTGAAGATGATCACTCGAGGTGGGTTTGTTAGTGAAGATGTAATTATATAATCAGGGTTAATGGTTCCATTTATATCTATAAATGAAATTTGTGGTGTATTTTTTGGAAATTGAACAATAATCATCGGTTATTTGGTTACCATTCTAAAGAAATTCAACTTTCGACCTTTTGTGAATGCTCAAAGTTACTTGCAAAGTACTGTTGATTATGATCCATAATACTCACCGACTCGAAATTGAGGTTTGTTCATGTTTGAAAATGTGAGAAACCAAAAGACAAGATGCTAATTAATATTGTTTGTGATTGTTGTTGTGAATTCTTCATCTTTGAATACATATTTTGGTTGGCTTATGAATTTCCATCTTTTAAAAATATTATTATTTTTAGTTCGGGCCTAATTTCATAATAGGCGATTGAATCACAATATTGCAATATTGTAAGTTATTTTTAAGATTAAAGGTTGATGAATAAAGTAATTACCGCAAGTTCTTTTTATGCATCTTATTTTGATCTATCACATAAATGCTTCCTAATTATTTTATTTATTTTTTTATGAATTAGGTTAGGAAGATCATTTGAATTCTAAATGCTTTAATTCAAACAATATTTAATAACTAATCATTCTAATATTTATATTCAAATATACTAACAAGTACTAGTAACACTAGTCTCAATGACTTAAAGAATACAACTATTATCTCGAACTATAAAGAATTTAATTCCAACCTATTCTAATGGACAAACGCTTTATTAGACTCTATTGTAAGATTTCACTTCATCAATTTAAGTAGCGTTCAACTACAACTATAAATATCAAATTCTTAATTATTCATGAACAAAATCGGCATAACAATGTCTCTTGGAACTATTTACCAAAGGTGTTAGAATGAGCTGTGTGGAAGGGTTGCCTTAGATGCTTTAGTACCAATTAAGGATGTCAATATCCTAGTAGTGCAGAATGTAGGAAGGTTTGTAGTTGAAAAGAATAACGAGAATAGTGGACATCGTTTCATCTACAAGCGTGTGGTGAACGGTCTTGTTGGTATGACTAGAGAACGTCGTCCTCACCGATTTTATATTATTGTGATAGAAGTTATAAATAACGATGATATTCCTTGGTCTTTTATTACAAAGGTGTTAGAATGAGCTGTGTGGAAGGGTTGCCTTAGATGCTTTAGTACCAATTAAGGATGTCACAAAGGTGTTAGAATGAGCTGTGTGGAAGGGTTGCCTTAGATGCTTTAGTACCAATTAAGGATGTCAATATCCTAGTAGTGCAGAATGTAGGAAGGTTTGTAGTTGAAAAGAATAACGAGAATAGTGGACATCGTTATCCTAGTAGTGCAGAATGTAGGAAGGTTTGTAGTTGAAAAGAATAACGAGAATAGTGGACATCGTTTCATCTACAAGCGTGTGGTGAACGGTCTTGTTGGTATGACTAGAGAACGTCGTCCTCACAGAATTTATATTATTGTGATAGAAGTTATAAATAACGATGATATTCCTTGGTCTTTTATTACAAAGGTGCAGAACTTTCTTTTTGTGCATGTGATATATCCATCGTCACCTACTCATAAGCTCTCATCTTTTAAAGAAGTTCTCGAGTTCCTTGTCCCCAAGTAGCAATACAACTACTAGAATGCTATCTCTACTTATAATAAGCCCTCTCTCTCTCTCTCGAAATATATGTGTGTGTTTGTTGATGTATTACTCTCTTTTATTAATGAAATATGGCATAGTCATAATGATATTATGAGTATCTTTTCTATCCCTCCCTTCCTTATCGCTATATAAAGAATATGAAGATTATAAGTAAAAGTGTCCAAGTAATTTGTTACTTTTGAACTTAAAATGCTTATAATTCAATTTATCTTTGTTATCAATAATAATTATCAAACCGTATATAATTTTGTCCAAGTAAGGTCGCTTCTCATTCCCTGTATGATATCATCACACAAAATCGAGTGGAATGGTTAACGATAAAATGATAACAAAAACCCATTCGTCGAACTAACTATAAAGGAAGGGTTGGTTGGAAACCATGTCTATACTTCTTTGATTTAATCACAGGTAACTAAAGATATATAAGAACAACAGAATATGGCATGCCCAGTCAAAACATAAAAAATTTCTTGCCATGTTATAGTTAATGAATATGGTATGCACAAAGATCCGACGTCACACTTCATGATTGGAGACCAATACACTGAGCTATGGTCGTCCATACCGTCCTTTGGTCCAATTATGTCAACCAAATGTTACAGCAAGCAAAGAGTTTTTAATAAGTTCGCTATTGCAGAGAGCTCGGTTTAAGGCACAAATGTCTCTGATGTGAAAGACGCACCAATTCAACGAGATTTAAGTAACCATGAATAAGGCACATGATACAGCTTGTAAACGAAACGATGTCCATGACTCTTGTTATTTTCTTCCACTACAAACCTTCTAGCCTCTTGCACTTTTTTGTCATTGACATCCTTAATTGAAATTAGAATTGAAGGAAACACTTCTCCACAACTCATTATGAAACACCTTTGAGAGATAGTTTCAACAGATTTACTTTGCCCAGGAATACTTTAAAATTTGATATTTATAGTTGAAAGCTACTTAACTTGATGAAGTGAAATCTTACAACAGAGGTTAATAAATCGTTTGTCTGTTCGGAGAGAGCTTGGAATTAAATTATTTATAGTTGGGATAAGGGATGTTTTAGTCAAATGAAGTATACTTTTTAGTTTTAAAATAAATTAATTTTTTAATTTAAAATAAATTAATTTTTTAGTTTTAATTTTAGTCGGAATAAATTAATTTTGATGTGGTGTTATGTATTTTAATAAAATTCATATTAACTTAATCAACAAAAATTTATATTTTTTTTTAAATTATAATCTAAATTAATAAAAATACCATTGAACTTTCCATTTTATCTAAAAAAAATACTCATAATTTTTTATTTTTTTTAAAAAAATACGTTGAATTTTCAAAAAAAAAAAAAAACTTCAAAACTACTCTTTAACTTTCAAAAGTGTTTAATAAAAGATAGATGGGGAGAAAATTGTGTTCATTGGGAGAAAATTGAAGGTTATTTTAAGGGAAGGTTTTCAATATAAGTATAAGATCCTGAAAACATAACAAGAAGTAATATCTTAGCTTAAGGTCGCGAATAAGAACCTAGTAGTAGGCTACTTACTAAGTTTTACTCACTCCATATTTATCATTTTTTTCAAGCAACTAAGAGTTGGTCGTGGATGAGAGCGGACTTTAGAGTGTGGGCCATGGACTAACTTTTGTTTTTAATCTAGTATTTTTTGTTCTTCTTTTGAGTCTGCTTCTTATTTTATGTTTGTAACGAGTATGTATATGTAACACCCAAAAATGAAGGAAATTATCTCCCATAAGAATAAGCCACTCATGAAAGACCGAAAGAATAGAAAGGAAAAAAATTAAAGGATTAAGCAAGAACAAAGGACTTAGTCAAGTAACTCTGTACCCTAACAAGTGATTTCAAGGAGTTAAAGGCCTTTTTGAAAAGGATTGGAAAGAAAAAAGTAAATCAAAATGGCAAAAAAATCATTTTATCAATTATCAAGAATCTTTTCGGATTTGTAATTCCTTATCTAGAAGGAATCTCAAGATTCAAAAAAAGGAAAAATTGATAAAAAAGCGATGAGAAATTTGTAGAAAAATTATGGATTTTTCGAGAAAAATAATAATAAAATATTCGGAAAGTGGCAAATTACCAAAATATCCCTGGAAGAATGGATAATTACAGAAATGCAACTCTAATTAGAATCAGATTATCTACTGTGACCATCCGAGCAAAATCTTTCGAACTCAAATCTCAATCGTCGGATCTCCTCCAAAATTTGATATGATCTAGAATGAACACACACGGATCATCACATCCAACGACTACTATTCAAAGCCAAGGTTGGTAAGGCTATGATCGGAGTTGATATCTCTAAAACATTATCCAGAAAGTTCGATCTCTAAATAATGAAGATTCTGGAGCTCACAATGTTGGTTTAAGCTACTCCTATAAGGTCGAAAGTAGGAGCAACAATACGGAGTAAGAATCGACAAAGGTCGATCCCCCAATTGAAGGCAATAAGCGTTTAGATTGTGGGTCTCCAACTCTCAGATTTCTTCGAAATTCGAGAGCAATCCTCCACCATTTCTCTTCAAACTTCTAAATAACGAAGAATCTGGAGCTCAAATGTCGGTTTAAGCTCCTCCTATAAAGTCTGAAGTAGGAGCAACAATATGAAATAAGAATCGAGAAAGGTCGATCCCCCAATCGAAGGCAATATGCGTTTAGATTATGGATCTCCTACTCTCAGATTTCTTCCAAATTCGAGAGCAATCCTCAACTATTTCTCTTCAAACTTATTCCTACAGTTTCTCAACAAGATTACCCACAAGTTCTATGAAGGAATAGAGTGCTGAAAGTGCCCAGAAACCATTCCCCCAATTCAATCCGCCATCGAAGAACTTCAAGAAAAACTTGAAAATCCAATCCGAGGATACATGATGACTCGTCGAGCAAGAATGATTCCAATCAGTTTCTGCACCTCCAAGGAATGCTTCCATAGAAGACTATGAAGAAAAATAACCTCGAGAGTGTGCCAAATATAAGGAAATAGGTTTCGAAATTAAATTGGGGATAAGAGTCAAAATTCCTATCTACGATCTCTTTTCCTTCAAATTAAGGATTCCTCTAGCTTCAGAGGAAGAAGTTGAGTAAACTTGATGAAGGAATCGAGAGCTGAGACGTCGTAGAACAAGCTACCCACGAGATCGAAAATCTGGCGTTTCGAGTGAGTTGCATACCGAGAACGATGTCTGGAAATTAAGGTCATACACTCAAAGACGTTCTTCCAAACCAATTCCTTTAGCCTAAAGATAGGATATGGAAGGGGTTCAATGAAGAAATAGGGCCTTGAAACCCCTAGAATCGGCTACCCAATAAGAAATCCTTTGTTTTATCAACAATGATAAATCAGATTTTGGATGAACTTTGGAAGCGAATATCTTAGGCTACGATCCACGAGAAGTTATCAAGTAAATCCCTAGCCCTTTCTTGTAACATTCATCTTTAAGTTTCACGAAGAAATCGAGGAGAGAAATGCTGTAAATGTGGCTGTACAGGCCGAGTTTTAGATGGCGGCGATGCGAAAAATGTGCATCTTCTTCCTGTTCAGAGGAAGAAAACGATGATACGGCCAGTTCAACTGAATTGTCCAAGTCACTCAAAATTTGACATTTTCACGGGTTTTCTCAATAGATCTTATTTTAGGAAATGTTGTATGAATCCTTATCTCGAGAGGTTATATAAGGTAATGAAGTTTGGGAGTTATTGGAAAACTTTAGTTAGCGAAACCAAGATATGGGAGAAAATGCTCATCACGATCTATATGACTTTACCTCCTAGGATAACTAAAGTGGTATCCCTGAAATAATAGATTCCCCAGATGTACCCTTGGTCTCTAATAGATACTACGTGCACAATATCATGCTGGGCTATTCGTAAGAACTTATAAGTTCTAAGCTTGACCCAAGACGTTATGCATAAACCTAGGATGACCAAGAATCCAAGAAAACACCTAGGTTAATGCAAACATCATGCTTAACAAGTTGCTAGGATCCATGCCTGAAGTAACCATTATCTCCATGCTAGAAGTAACATTTGCTAGCAGGATGCCATGATTATGACATGACAACCTCTAAGGTTTAGTTCCTGAAAACGAAACAAGAAGTCATATCCTTGCTCAAGGTTTAGACATGCCATATTAGGTTAGAAACATACAAAATTGAGAACCAACAACAATACCTCAAGAATGTTACACCTTATGCTTGTGTTGTCGTTCCTTATTCTGTGTTTTCTCATTTCTTAAAGGTCCTACCAAGAGTTGAACCTAGGTCGTTGGATTCAAAGTCCAAAGTGCTAACCACTACACCATAGAACCCCTTGTAAAAATTTATTTTGGAATGGTTTTCCTATTTTATGCAGATTCCACAAGAAGAGAGATCCTATCACGAGTCAACCTATCACGAGTCAAACTCAAGTTATTGGATTCAAAGTTCTAGAGCTATTTTATCTAACTCATTGTGATCTTGAGCAACTTTAGAGTGGTTGCAGAAGTAACCCTCCAGTGTTGATTGAAGCTCTTGGAGAATATGTAATTTTATATATTTCTTATAGTTAATTTATATATCGTTGTATATTACAAACAAATTGAAATAATACTTTACATCCCAGTCTTCTTTCTTCCGTGCAAAACTTAACATGAAAACTATATTATTTCAATATTCACTCGAGAAACAAGGGGTGAAAACTATATTATTTCAAACCCTCCATTATTGCTTCTACTTTGAGTGAAAATGCTTCCACTAAATCATGTTACTAACTAGTTGGTTTGGTTCGGTTCAATTCTTGGGTCCACTAGATTTAATCGACCTAGCTCAATTAAACTCTTGATAATATAAAAATAGAAGTCTTACATCAATTAACTTAAAAGTTTAACCCCTAATTTTTTTTTTACAATGTTTAGCTTTGTGTCTAGTTGATCTCTAAATGCTTAGAAGTATCTAATAAGACTTCTATTTAAGGAACTTTTCTCTATAAAAGATGTAAGACTTGAGGTTTATTATTAAGGAATTTCAAATGAGTGATTTGATATATCATAGAGGACAAAATATTTATTTGTTTCAAATATCTTATGTTGACCATTCTTTTTTGTCAAGTATTTTGAATATTATCATTGTGAATTACTAATGGCAATAGATTGAATCTCATTAATAACAATATCCCAAAACTCAAGTAAAGATGACATCAAAATTAATACTTTAATTTCATCTTCAAAATTTATTTCCACATAACTCAGTTGACTGATAATCATAATAGTCACCCGTGCACAAATATTTACAACCTTAAAAGGTAAAATTATAAGGAGTACAAGATAAAAGTGCTTCAAATAGTTTCAAAATATAAAAAAAAAATAGTAGGAATTGGTCAAAGTCAACATCCATCAATCACTTATGGCACCGCATATAGCACAACACAGATGATGGTAACATTTTTTTATTTCTCTACTATATTAGGCCCTTTGGTTTATTGGCTTTACAAGATGGAGACATGAAGTTTTCTATGTTTGAAATAAATTTGGTTAGCATTGGTACCATCAAAACTTATTTATTTCTTTGAAATGTTTGAGTTTACCATTTACATGTTTTCATTTTTCTACTTTGTCTGCCAGCATTTAGAAATGAAGCAAAATTAGTCTGAGAGTTTTAGGCAGATTGTTCTAATTATAATTTTTAACTAAAAAAAAAATTAGTCTGGTTCTCACGCTTAAAACTACCCTATAGGTATAATCGACCTATTATCCTTCCACTAATAGGACAAAAGGCAACGCTACTATGTGAAACTAGTTTCATGTCATCTATTCAACAATAAGGGTGTTAGCATGCATTTGGAAATGAACTCATATTTAAAAAATTTAGATAAAATAGAAAAGAATTGTTATCTCAAAGACAATGATACTATGTGAAACTAGCCTCAAGATGCTTCCTTAACTCTTAGGGGCGGTAAACCAACGGTTCCTTCACCCAAGACCCATGGCCCAACTCCCAACATGGAAGGGATAATCTAGAGAATCATTCCAAGAACCCTAACGGATGGGTTACAAACTCAAATTATCAAGCTCGACAACAAACAATGTCGCCGGCAAACTTAGGAAGACTATATGAAATTACGAATATATCAATCTAGGATTTTTTAATTTACCGATTTTTAAAATGTTAAATTATGTGAAATTACTGGCAAAAAAGAATATTTTAGAGAGCTCTTCCTTTTTATTTAAGATTTTGATATTTAAGAAAAGAGAAAATGAATACAAACATTTTATAGATTTAGGAGGAGTAAGTGTAAACAAAAAGGGAGTCCTGACCCAAGAAGAATATTTTAGAGAGCTCTTCCTTTTTATTTAAGATTTTGATATTTAAGAAAAGAGAAAATGAATACAAATAGGTTTATAGATTTAGGAGGAGTAAGTGTAAACAAAAAGGGAGTCCAGACCCATTTTGGGTGGGTTCTCGAAGCACGGACTGCAAGTTAAAAGAGGTTGAAACATAGTAAAATGTTTTCTCGAAACAAAATAAGGGAAATGTTAAAAAAAAAATCATTTTAAAACATCAAAAAATAATTGGTGTTGTTTGTCTAGGGCAACTATTCTTAGTTACATGAAAGATATGGAAAACATGGGTGAGTACAAGACTCTTTTCTTAATGATTTCTCGTTCTTGTCCGAGAATAGTAGTCCTTAGGTTCTAAGTACATGGTTCTTAACCATGTTCATAGTGGGTGCTTGGGCTTGGATACCCCACTCTTTCCTTAATGATTTCTTGGTTCTTGTTCGAGAATAGTGGCCACCTAAGTACATGGTTCTATGCGTTGGAGGACTTTGGAATAAGGTTTGGAATCGGTAATTACAAAGTGTCTGTCCAAAATAAAGGGCCCAACCAAATTCGAACTGGTGACCTCTTGATCTACAGTCAAATGCTCTACCACTGAGCTATGGACCCATTTTGCATGATTTAAACCTTAGTGACCCCTTCTACAGAGTGTCAGTCCTAAAAAGTGTCTGTCCAAAATAAAAGGGCCCAACCAAGTTCAAACGAGTGACCGGTCAAATTCTCTACCACTGAGCCATGGATCCATTTTGTAGGATTTTAACCTTAGTGACCCCTTAGACATAGTGTCGGTCCAAAAAGTGTAACCAATTTCTATGCAAGATAGAAGGGCCCAACTAGGTTCAAATTGGTGACCTCTTGATCTGCAATCAAATGCTCTAACATTGAGCTATGGACAAATTTTGTATGATCTCAAACTTAGTGACCCCTTCTACAGATTATTGGTCCAAAAGTGACCCTACCGAATCAGCTATAGACCAATTTTGTATAAATTGGTGGATTACCTATCGGGAATTAAACACAGTTCGTTAGATTCAAAGTCAAAAGTGCTAACCACTACACCATAGAACCACTTGTTAAACTTTATTTTGGCAGCGATTTTGATAAGCATCAACAATGCTGGATTTTGCAAAGCTAGAGGTTTTAGTATCCTTACAGACTTTCACAAGGTGTTTTCAACTTCTTTTATAGGTAATTGAACTTTTGAGTCCATGCAAATGATTGATTGGATTAGTATCAGTTCGAGAAGACAGAGGAGAGAAGAGAGAGTTTGTTAGAAACACTCCCATAGGTAATCTCCCAAGGTGTTTTCAACTTCTTTTGTAGGTAGAATTTTAAAATCAAACCACAACAAAATTTACTTCTATCTAGCAAAATTATTTTTTGTTTGAAACAAGATTATTCCTTCTTTTTCTAAAACTAAATTTGACTTTCCAATGGATTTTATTAGTTTTGTTAATTAAATTTTCTTTAAAATTTTTGTACCTAGAGTACAATGGAAATAATACTTTTTTCTTTTTACTACTTTGTAATTTGTATGGTATTATTCCAGGCTTTTAAATGAAATATGATAATTGATTCTTTGTCCTCTTTGACAATTTTAGATACCTCCATATCCGATATTTGATGCGTCACGTTTCATTATGAGATCTGCCCTTGGGTCAATAAGACATTTGTAAATGTGCCTGATATCTTGAAAGATATAAGACACGTAATTGAGAGAACCTAAAATTTTTTTGAAGTTGGCTTTTCTAGGATACGTCATCACCAAAGTTTGAGACAAAGACCATTGGATGGGTTTTAATAAGGCTCAAATAAATTTAAAATCTAAAAAAACGGATCTGAATTTGATATTATTTGATTTGGGGTATGGACACAACTAGCTGATTTCTTTTTATTACATTAATGAATGTATGTAGATGTTTAAAGTGTTGATCGTAATGGTTTTAGATAATATCAACACATCATCAATATAAACTATCGAAATTTTTTGAAAGGATTGAAAATATCATTCATAATCTTCTGAAATTCGGATGGAGCTTCTTTTAGCGTAAATGGCATGACGTTCCTCTCATATTTTCTAAATTGGACATTAAATGCTATTTTATATTTGTCCTTTTAGGAAATTAGAATTTTCCGAAATCCCAATTTCATGTCGAATTTTATAAAAACATTTGACTCTAAATTCTTTTTATCAAATCATTTTTGTTTTGGATTGGATATCTTATTTATTCTAAAACCTTATTCAAAGGTTTGTAGTTAATTACCAGTATCAGAATTTCTGGTTTCTTTTCACCGTATTGTTAACCTATAATGTCAGACATGACCACATGCTCTTTAAAGACCTTATCAGCTTCCTCTGCAAAATATGACTTAAAATATCACAGTGTTGAGTGTTAGATGCTTTTTGACTTAACCCTAGGGTTCTATTAACAGTGAACTTATGATAATTTTTGTCAAATTATATATTTGAATACCTAATACATTAAGATATAATATCTTATTTAAATAATATTAAAATGTTGTAGAATATCATAATATATATTTAATTAATATGAATCTCATTCAAATTTCAACTATATATTTTTATTTAATGTTTGTGATACACATCAATTATTTTAATATTTGACATGTCAAATACGTTAATATGTTTTGATATTATACTTCAAGACTATAGGAACTTGCTCAGAGGACCTGAGAGTTACATTGGTACACAATGCATCTCATGGACGATGCAAAACTATGGTGGCGCTTGAAGGTGAATTGTATAAAAAACTGGTCATGCACCAAAAAATCATGGGAAGACCATTGATGGAATTGAAGCAATCGGTGCTCCCCTGGATGGGTTTCCAATCAAAGACCTAATGTTTGATGTTGACTCTTTTGAAGAAAGAGCCACAGGATCAAACAACAAAAAACGTTGAGGTAGCTCTAAGAACTCTATCACACACATAAAAAAACGTGTCAAAGAGTTAGACATTACACAGAAGATCTGGCTTTCATTGAGGAGACCCGAGTTTGATTCTCGACAATGAAATTTTATTTTCTTATTTCTTTTATTTTATAGTTTCATCTTTTGTCACCAATTATATTTAAACTTTACATAGGTTTGAGAAGCACTATAATGGATGAGTTCAATAGTATCTTAAATTCAAAAGGCTTTTTATGAACTCACTCTAATGGTCAAGTTCAATAGTATCCTAGATTAAAAAGACTTTTATGAACTTTGAACCTTTAATAGTGTTATGTCATAGATATTTGGTTCAATTTCAACAAGTGAGGTTGAGGTCATTCAAATGGTTAATGTGATAATCCGATCATTTTCAAGGTCTCTTTGTTTAACGCCATCATGGCTGAGATGACTGAGATGAGCACCAGAGTGAGTTTGACAAGGAGGGTCGTAGATCACCACACCCCAAGCCAAGCTCATGTTGGGCTTATCAAACTGAAAATCCAAAAACACAAACCGTTAAATGGGAACTGGGATGCTAGGGAATTAAAAAACTTTATTTTTGACGTAGAACAATACTTGAAGGTTACAGGAACATGCTCATAGGACCTAAGAGTTATGTTGGCCACAATGCATCTCATGGACGGTGGCGCTCGAAGGTGGATGATATAAAAAATGGGTCATGCACCATAAACTCATGGGAAGACCGTTGATTGAGTCGATGCAATCGACGCATCCCTTGATGGGTTGCCAATTAAAGACCTGACGTTTGATGTTGACTCTTTTGATGAAAAAGCCACACGATCGAACACCTTGAAATGTCGCGATAGCTCTAAGAACTCTATCATACGACCTTAGAGTTGAGGGCTACAGAAACTTTCTCATACGACCTGAGAGTTAAGTTAGCCGCAATGCAGCTCATGGACGATGCAAAACTATGGTAGTGCTCGAAAGTGAATGGTATAAAAAATGGGTCATGCACCATAAACTCATGGGAAGATCTTTGATGGAATCGATGCAATCGATGCTCCCCTAGATGGGTTGCCAATAAGGTCTTCTCTCTTTCTTCTGATCGTCAGTCTTTTCTTCTATATCAGGAAGAGCGGGCTAGACAGCGAAGATTGGGTCAAAATGTGAATCCGCCTAGTTGGTTTATAATCAAAGACCTAGCATTTGATATTGACTCTTTTGAAGAAAGAGCCACTCAATCAAACAGCTCAAAACGTCACGGTAGCCTAGAGAACTCTAACACACACAGGGTAGAACGTGTCGAAGAGTTAGACATTAAGCAAAAGATCATGCTAAAACTCTTTAGCGATCTCACAAAAGACTTTAGGACATTTACACCAAGAATCCATTGTCGTCCAGCGGTTAGGATATCTAGCTTTCACCCAAGAGACTTGGGTTTGATTCTCGGCAATGAAATATTATTTTCTTATTTCATTTTATTTTACAGTTTCTATCTTAGATTAAAAAGACTTTTATGAACTTCGTACCTTTCTTAGAGTTATGTTATAGATATTTTGTTCAATTTCAAATGGTTAATGCGATAATCCAGTCGCTTTCGAGGTCTCTCTTGTTGAAAGACATCATGGTTGAGATGAGCACCCGAGTGAGTTTGACAAGTTGGGCGGTAGAGAACCACACCTCAAGCCAAGTTCATGTGGGCTTAAGAAACTTAAAATCCAAGAACACAACCCTTAAATGGAAACCATGATGCTAAGGAATTAAAAAGCTTTATTTTTGACGTAGAACAATACTTGAAGGTTACTGGAACTTGCTCATAGGACCTAAGAGTTACGTTGGTCGCAATGCATCTTATGGATGATGCAAAAATATGGTGGCGCTCGAAGGTG
Organism: Cucurbita moschata; assembly: GCF_002738365.1. Lineage (NCBI taxonomy): Eukaryota > Viridiplantae > Streptophyta > Magnoliopsida > Cucurbitales > Cucurbitaceae > Cucurbita > Cucurbita moschata. The sequence continues at coordinate 317,273 of NW_019268615.1, read as the reverse complement.
AATGGTATAAAAAATGGGTCATGCACCATAAACTCATGGGAAGACTGTTGATGGAATCGATGCAATCGACGCTCCTCTGGATGGGTTGCCAATCAAAGACCTCACGTTTGATGTTGACCCCTTTTGAAGAAAGAGCCACACGATCGAACAGCTCGTAACGTCGCGGTAACTCTCAGAACTCTATCACACACATGAAAGGATGTGTCGAAGAGTTAGACATTACCCAAAACATCATAGTAAAACTCCAATTAGACAAAAGACTTTAGGACAACTACACCAAAAATTTATTGTTGTCAGATTTGGATATTTGTCTTTCACCTAAGAGATTCTGGTTTGATTCTCTGAAATTGAATATTATTTTCTTATTTCTTTTTATTTTATAGTTTCTTCTTTTGTCACCAATTATATTTAAACTTTACCTCATTTTGAGGGGCACTTTAATAGTCAAGTTCAATAGTATCTTAGATTAAAAAGACTTTTATGAACATCGTACCTATGTTAGTGTTATGTTATAGATATTTGTTTCAATTTCAACAAGTGGGGTTGAGGTGATTCAAATGGTTAATGCCATAATCCGGCTATTTTCAAGGTCTCTCTTGTTGAACGCCATCATGGTTGAGATGAGCACCTGAGTAAGTTTGACAGGGAGACCCGAATTTAAACTTTACCTACGTTTGAGAGGCACTATAATGGTCAAGTTCAATGGTATTTTAGATTAAAAAGACTTTTATGAACTTTGTACCATTGTTAGTGTTACTTTGTACCATTGTTAGTGTTAGGTTATAGACATTTGGTCAAGTTCAACAAGTGGGGTTCAGGTGATTCAAATGGTTAATGTCACTTTATTTGATTCAAATTGTTAATGTGATAATCTAGTTGAATAGTTACAGGTTATTTCCAAGGTCTCTCTTATTGAACGCCAACAAGGCTGAAATGATTGAGATGAGCACGTGAGTGAGTGTGACAAAATTGAAATAAAATAAAATAAAATCACTAAAAAAAATCAATAAAATTGAAAAAAAATTAGCCTTATGACACTTCCTTCAACTCGAAGGGCGGTAAATCAAGGATTCCTTCGCCCAAGACCCATGATCCAACTCCCAACATGGAAATGATAAGCTATAGAATCATTCCAAGAACCTCAATGGATGGGTTACAAACTCACATTACCAATCTCGACAACTGAACGTGTCATCAGCGTTAGAAGAACGACCGCATCAGAGCAAGTCATGGGGATAGAAGATCCTGTTGAAGGATGATAGACCAACCGTAATCCTCAACCCAATGAGCCAAGCTTTTGTAGAAGCAAGAACCCTTGTATTAAAGAAATTAACACCTCTTATACAAAATTTGGATCAACCAAGAGATAAAGCTAGAATTAGATAATGAGATCCAAGATTGAGAAACAAAATTTGAAACCTTTTTCTAAATTGAGTCACTTCACAATCGAACTTGATCAAGGCTTGATTGAATGACTCAGATGCAATCTACCACAAGACTTGCATGAAACTTAGAAATGACAAAGATATGCTCAAACTTGATCAAGGCTTGATTGAATGACTCAGATGCAATCTACCACAAGACTTGCATGAAACATAGAAATGACAAAGATATGCTAAGATTTCTATAAGGGGGATCGTCTCAACTTGAGAGATCAATTTCATTGATCACAAATATGCGTTTACATAATAATTTGTGGGTATTTATAGTCTCCCAACAAAAGAAGTTAGTGGCCGTGATTTAATCTCGATCCCTTTAAATCTCCGCAGAAGACGAAGTCAATTTGAGCATTACAAACTTTATGAAATTAAAATAATAAATAAAGTTTTCTAACCACTCATGAAATGATGCCTGCAACTTCATCCACTACTTCAACCGTGCAAATATTTACTTTTGAATCTCCAAATGGTCTTGACTCAAACAAATCAGCTTGTAACACATGAAATGATGGTTGAACCTAACCTATCCAATTTTGTAGATGAAGTATGAATGCTTGTTGAATCTTCTTGACCTTGGGTTGTGTAATAGGTCCAGTTGGAACACCGTGATTCTTATCATCATCCCCCTCTTCAAAAGGATTCGCCCTCGAATTAGAAAAATCATCACCTACATCAAAAGGACTCAACTCAGCAACATTAAAAGTAGAATGTACACCGTGATTCTTATCATCATCCCCCTCTTCAGGATTCGTCCTCGAATCAGAAAAATCATCACCTACATCTAAAGGACTCAACTGAGCAACATTGAAAGTAGAATGTATCAATTCTATGGGAACATCAATTTTATTGTAAAGGACTCAACTGAGCAACATTGAAAGTAGAATGTATCAATTCTATGGGAACATCAATTTTATTGTTCCATGCAATAAAATGAGTCATTTTACTGAATGTCTTACAGAGCATTTATAGTCAAATAAAGAATTCTTACAGAGCATTTATAGTCAAATAAAGAATTAGGAATCCACGCTATCTTTAGATCTACAAACCCACTCCTACTCCCACTCCCAATTTAGCTATCCACGCTGACATTAAAATGAAAATTCATCAGTAAAATTATTTAGGCTAATTCTCCCAATTTAGCTATCCACGCTGACATTAAAATGAAAATTCATCAGTAAAATTATTTAGGCTAATTCATTGAAATTTTAAAAAGAAATCATCTCTAAATTTAGACAAGATAGTAAGTTATACTACTTAATCAGGTGAAAATTATTTAGGCTAACTCATTGAAATTTTAAAAAGAAATCATCTCTAAATTTAAACAAGATAGTAAGTTATACTACTTGAATCAGGTGTGGTGAAGGTCGAACCAACACTTGACCTTCAAATCTTCAATATTATGGTCTCCCAACTAAGCTATCCCCTATAACATTGAAAATGAAAATGGAATATTTAGGTTATGCAAGTTAGTCAACTTGAATTAGGTGGGGTGAACGTGGATCAAACACGTGACTTGTTATGCAACTTAGTCAACTTGAATCAGGTGCGGTGAACGTGGATCGAACATGTGACCTTCAGATTTTCAGTCTGACGCTCTCAAAACTAAGTTATCTTCACTAATATTTGAAAAAAAAAATCATAAGTAAAGGTATTTGTTATGCAACTTAGTCAACTTGAATCAGGTGCGGTGAACGTGGATCGAACATGTGACCTTCAGATTTTCAGTTTGACGCTCTCAAAACGAGTTATCTTCACTAATATTTGAAAAAAAAAAATCATAAGTAAAGGTATTTCTGCTAATTCCTTATATTTGAAAAAGAAATAATCACTAATTTTAGATTGAATAAAGTTATGTAACTTAATGAACTTATGCAACCAAGTGCTATATCTCGGCTAATTCATTATTCATTGAAATTTTAAAAATAAATAATAACTAATTTTTTAATGAATAGTCAGCTTATGCAAATGGAAACAGTTGCAATGAACGTGTGTCACGTGACCTTCAAATCTTAAATCTGACTATGTCCGCTAATTATAGATTGAATAGTCAAATTGTGCAACGTGAACTATGTGTGGTGAATGTGGATCTCGAACACAAGACCTTCAGATCTTCAATCTAACACTCTCTCAACTGAGCTATTCACACTAACGTTAAAAATGAAAATTCATCAGTAAAGGTATTTTCGCTAATTCATTGAAATTTTAAATAGAAATAGTCACTAATTTTTAATAAGATATTCAAGTTATCCAACTTGTATAAGGTGCGGTGAACTAGAACACTTTAGGTATTTTCAATAATTCATTGAGATTTCAGAAAGGAATAATGACTAATTTTAGATTGAATACTCGGGTTATGCAACTAGAATTAGGTGCGGTGAACGTGGAGATCAAACACGTGACCTTCAAATCTTCAGTCTGACGCTCTCCCAACAGAGCTATCCCCGCTAATATTAAAAATGAAAATTCATAAGTAAAGGTATTTCCGCTAATTAATTATGTTTAAAAAAGAAATAATCACTAATTTTAGATTGAATAAGAAAGTTATGTTTTTAGATTGTATAGTCAAGTAATAAACTTGTATTAGGTGCGTTGAACGTGGATAAAACACATGTGACCTTCAAATCTTCATTCAAACAATCTCCCAACTGAGCTACTCTTGCTAACATTAAAAATGAATATTCATCGGTAAAGGTATTGGGTACACTTCTGGAAATTCAACAAAAGGCAATAGTATTAGACCGAGATGCCAGATTTAAATCTCGCTTCTGGAAAATTCAACAAAAGGCATTGGGTAAGCAGTTATAGTACGACATTCCACCCATAAACAGATGGTCAAACAGAAATGCTCAAGCAAATATTGGAACAGTTATAGTACGACATTCCACCCATAAACAGATGGTCAAACAGAAATGCTCAAGCAAATATTGGAAGACATGTTGATGGTATATGTGATGGATTTTGTAGGAAGTTGGGATAAGTACCTACCCCTTATGAAATTGGCTTATAATAATAGTTGCCAAGCCACCATACAAATGGCCACATACGAGGTTCTCTATGGACAAAGATTTCGATCCCCTATGTTGCCAAGCCACCATACAAATGGCCACATACGAGGTTCTCTATGGACAAAGATTTCGATCCCCTATCTTTTGGGAAGAAGGGGGGCAAACGACAACTATTGGGCCAGAGCTGGTGCAAATTACCAATGCCGCAATCCAGAAGATTAAAGCTAGGATACAAACCACACAAAGCCGAGATAAAAGCTATGCAGACCTAAGGCGCAAGGACATGAAATTGTAGGTAGGGGATCATATATTCCTAAAGGTAGCACTCCATGAGAGGGGTGCTCAGGTAGGGTAAAAAGGGGAAGCTAAGCCCTAGGTTTATCCGTCCCTTTGAGATATTAGAAAGGATTGGATCTGTGGCCTATAGAATCGGGCAATGCCCAAACTTGTCTGCAGTACATAATATCTTTCATGTATCCATACTATGGAAGTATACCCTAGATCGTTCGCACATACTGGCTCATGAAACTCTCTTCTTGAGAGATGACCTAACGTATAAAGAAGACCCGATTCAAATAATAGACAAGAAAGTCTGAGAAACAAGTAAATCTCTCTTGTGAAGGTCCTATGGAAGAATCATAGAGTAGAAAAAGCCACTTGGGAAACAGAGGGAAAATAAGAACCTTGTACCCTGACCTATTTTAGAATAAGCACTTTCGATGACCGAAAGTTTTCAAAGGAGAGGAGAATTTGCAACACTCAAGGTCTCCAATAAGAGAGTGTATAATTCTTACTAGGTTGTATCTAGAAGCAAAGAACAAGTAAAATTGAAAAAACATTGAGAAAATGGTACTTTTTCTAATTTTTATAAACTTCCCAAATCATTAAATTTTTTATAGAATAAGAATTACAAGGTGCTTAAAAAAGGAAGGCTCCGATCGGAGAAGACTTTTTTGGAAGATTCAGAAAAATCAAGAATGAAATTATAGAAATTCTAGACGTTTCAATGGTAGTGAAAAATCCATCTATAAATTATGAACTAGGGTAGACTATTAGGGGCAAGAAGCAAGCTTAATCGAATACCCAATCGAGAGATACAAGTTTTTTTTTTGGGGTATCGTGTTCATGGGTTTACCTCGAATTCGAGAACTATAGTCCACTATTCATTTCCAAACTTGTTCCTACACTTTCTAAATAAGTTTACCCATAAGTTTTGTGAAGGAAAGAGGTCCTCAAAGTGCTAGTAGGTTTTCACACGAATTAGTCCACGTTAGGTTACCCTCTAATGTTTTCCTAAGCTAAAACCTCAACTCCTAAAGCCTAACCCATGACATTATGTATAAACCTCGGTTCATCAATAATCCATGTACCAAGTACCTAGAACTATGTGAATGACATGCTAAATAAGTTGCTAAGATCCATACCCATAAGTAACCATTATCTGCATTACGATGTGTACTAAAAGGCCCTTATTCCTCTTTAGGTAGGATGTCGTGCAATATGTATCATGAGCTGGATGTTATGATAGGCCTACCTTTCCCATCAGCTAAACGAGGTGTCCTGCACCATTTACCAGTAGGATTACATGATTATGACGACACCACTCGTGTGTTCATGGGGAGAAAATTGAAGGTTATTTTAGGGGAAGGTTTTCAGGATGAGTATATGATACATGACACGATGACCTCTAAGTTCTAAGATCCTGAAAACATAACAAGAAGTAATATCCTAACTTAGGGTCGCGATTAAGAACCTACTAGTAGGCTACTTACTAAGTTTTACTCACTCCATGTTTATCATTTTTTTTCAAGTAACTAAGGGTGGGTCGTGGATGAGAGTGGACTTTGGAGTGTGGGCCATGGACTAACCTCTATTTTTAATCTAGTATTTTTTGTTCTTCTTTTGAGTCTGCTTCTTATTTTGTGTTTGTAACGAGTATGTATATGTAACACCCCAAAAATAAAGGAAATTAGCTCCCATAAGGGACGTAGTCAAGTAACTCGTACCCTAACAAGTGATTTCAAGGAGTTAAAAGGCCTTTTGAAAAGGATTGGAAAGGAAAAAGAAAATGAAAAAGGCAAAAAAGTCATTTTATCAATTATCAAGAATCTTTCCGGATTTGTAATTCCTTATCTAGAAGGAATCTCAAGATTCAAAATAAGCGAAAAATAATCAAAAAGCGATGAGGAATTTGTAGAAAAATTATGGATTTTTGGAGAAAAATAATAAATTATTTGAAAAGTGGCAAATTACCAAAATACCCCTAGAATAATGGATAATTACAGAAATGCCACTCTAATTAGAATCGTAGCATCTACCGTGACCATCTGAGAAAAATCCTTTGAACTCAAACTTCAATCGTCGGATCTCCTCCGAAATTTGATATGATCTTGAATGAACACGCACGAATCATTACATCCAACGACTAGTATTCAAAGCCAAGGTTGGTAAGGTTATGATCGGAGTTGATATCTCAAAAAAATTATCCAGAAAGTTCGATCTGTAAATAACGAAGATTCTGGAGCTCTCAATGTCGGTTTAAGCTCCTCCTATAAAGTCTGGAGTAGGAGCAACAATACGGAATAAGAATCGAGAAAGGTCGATCCCCCAATCGAAGGCAATAAGCGTTTACATTGTGGGTCTACTACTCTCAGATTTCTTCCAAATTCGAGAGCAATCTTCCACCATTTCTCTTTAAACTTGTAAATAACGAAAATTCTGGAGCTCTCAATGTCGATTTAAGCTCCTTCTATAAAGTCTGAAGTAGGAGCAACAATACGGAATAAGAATTGAGAAAGATCGATCCCCCAATCGAGGACAATAAGCGTTTAGATTATGGGTCTTCTGCTCTCAGATTTCTTCCTAATTCGAGAGCAATCCTCCACTATTTATCTTCAAACTTATTTCTACCGTTTCTCAACAAGATTACCCACAAGTTCTATGAAGGAATAGAGTGCTGAAAGTGCCTAGAAACCACTCCCCCAATTCAGTCAGCCATTGAAGAACTTCAAGAAAAACTTGAAAATCCAATTCGAGGATACATGATGATTCTTCGAGCAAGATTGATTTCAATCAGTTTCTGCACCTCCAAGGAATGTTGAAGGAAATAGGTTTCGAAATTAAATTGGGGATAAGAGTCGAATTCCTATCTACAATCTCTTTTCCTTCAAATTAAGAATTCCTCTAGCTTCAGAGGAAGAAGTTGAGTAAACTTGATGAAGGAATCAAGAGATGCAACATCGTAGAACAAGCTACCCAAGAGATCGAAAATCTGGCGTTTCGAGTGAGTTGCATACCGAGAACGATTTTTGGAAATTAAGGTCTTACACTCAAAGACGTTCCTCCAAACCAATTCCTTTAGCCTGAAGAAAGGATATGGAAGAGGTTCAATGAAGAAATAGGGCCTTGAAACCTCTAGAATCAGCTACCCAATAAGAAATTCTTTATTTTATCTCCCGTGATAAATCATATTTTGGATGAACTTTGGAAGAAGATGATGATATGGCCAGTTCAACTTAACTGTCCAAGTCAACTCAAAATTTGACCTTTTCTTGGGTTTTCTCAATTTTAACCCCATTCCAGACCGATTCTCATAGAAAATCTTATGGTTTTAGAAACTAGACACGATAAGGAGTATGTGGAACGAAATTTGAAGTAATTCAGATACTGGAAGCTCAAGAATGGACGTCTCAAATGTCGACGATGAGACAAGTAGCCACCTTGGACTTTTTGTTAAGAAATACTTGTAGAAATCACTTGGATTTTCATATGAACCCTAAACCAAGTATGAATTAAGGATATATGAAAGAAAAACCCAAACAACCGTGAGTTAAGACCCTAAACCAATCAAATAGCTCGAGATTTAAGTAACGTTAAAATAACCGATTATATGAGCTACGTTGCCTATCAAATTTTAATACTGAGCATATTATAGTATGTTGAGGTTAGATATGAAATTTGGTGGTCATTGGATAAGGATAAGTAGGTAAACCAAGAAACAGTGTAAAATGACCATAATGCCCCTAAGGTAATTTACCTTCGGTTCATGACCTAGATGAAGTTCAAATGCTATGAAATTCATCAGTAGATCTTATTTTATGAAATGTTATATGAATCCTTATCCCAAGCGGTTATATAAGGTGATGAAGTTTGGGAGTTATTGGAAAACTTTAGTTAGCGAAACCAAGATATGGGAGAAAATGCTCATCACGATCCATATGACCTTTGCCATGAAGCCCGATGTTTATAAGTTTTGTAGTCTATGTTGCCAATGTTTGCTGCACACAAAAAAGACAAGGATGTTAAATTTTTAAGTCACTTTTTTTAAAGTTTGGTGGATAAATTGGGTACCAAATTATTGTTTTCAACTGCATGTCATCCTCAGACTCATGAGCAAACTGAGGTGGTTAATAAAATATTAGGAGCATTGCTTAGGGCTATTATTTATAAGAATATTAAATCATAAATTGGGTAACAAATTATTGTTTTCAACTACATGTCATCTTTAGATTAATGAGCAAACTAAGGTAGTTAATAAAACATTAGGAGCATTACTTTGGGTTATTATTTGTAAGAATATTAAGTCTTGGGACGAATGTTTGCCACTTATTGTTCTCTTTTTGAAGCTGTTTATGGATTTAATCCACTTACGCGTCTTGATTTGCTTTCTATTCATTCTAATATTTTTGTGAGTAAAGCAGCCACAAACAAGGCAAATGGGATCAAAACATTGCATAAAGAGGGGAAGGAGACAATTGAAAAACAAAATTTCAATGTTGCTTCAAGAATTAACAAAGGACGGAATGAAATCATTTTTCAACCCGGTAACTAGGTTTGGATACATTTTTGCAAGGAGTGATTCTCATCTCAAAGGAAGACAAAGTTACATCCAAGAGGGGATGACCCTTATCAAGTCCTTGAAAGAATTAATAACAATGCATATAAAATGATCTTCCAGGAGAATTTTCAGCACATTCTACTTTCAATGTTGCTGACTTGAGTCCTTTTGATGTAGGTGATGATTTTCTGATTCGAGGACGATTCCTTTTGAAGAGGGGGGAGATGATAAGGATCACGGTGTTCCAAATGTTCCAACTTGACCTATTACACAATCCAAGGCCAAGAAGATTTAACAAGCATTCATTTTTCATCTACAAAATTGGATAGGCTCGGTTCAACTATTATTTCATGTGTTACAAGCTTATTAGATTGAGAAATGACCATTTGGAACTTCAGAAGTGAATATTTACACCGTTGAAGTAGCAAATGAAGCTGCAAGTATCGTTACAAGAGTTGTTAGAAAACTTTATTTACTTTTAATTTCATAAAGTTTGTAATGGTAGAATTGTCAAATTGACTTCATTTTTTTTTTTTTGGAGATTTAAGGGGATCAAAATTAAATCCCGGCCACTAACTTCTTTTGTCAGAGACTACTATAAATACCCACAAATTATTATGTAAAAATCAGATTTGTGACGAATGAAATTGATCTCTCAAGTTGAGAAGTTCCCTTCAAAATCCGAGCATCATCTATGCAAGTTTCATGCCATTCTTGTGGTAGAATTGCATGTGAGCTATGCAGTCACGCTTTGACATTGTGTGGTTGAGTGAAATTCTCAACCTTCTACTTATTTTTGGGATTTCTTTTCTCGGTATTCATTGTAATTTATCCTGATACAAACAAGTTTATTTTTGTAGGGAATGTATTAAGCACATGGATTTATTAATTACGGTGAACTTTTGTATAAAACGAAGTAAATACAAATGGAGTAACATGACATAGAAGTAAACATAGTAATAAAAAGAAACTATATAAACTTAAAGGAAGTTAATCCCATTTTACAATATAAATATTGTTCAATTGTAGCAGAGAAGTAGTTTTGAAAACTAGCCACTCCAGATCAATCTATGTTTGGAAAACTATAATAAAGGAAAAAAAATAAAAATATTTTTCAAAAACTTAGTTTGGTGTGAAATTTTGCTTAAAATTCAAATGTTTTTTTTTTAAGGATAAAACACATAATTTTGAAATAAAAAAAGAAAATAGTTATCAAATTGTCCTAATTTTTTAACATATCTATCTCAAAGGAATGCATGGGCTCCAATGGCAATGCTGCTTCAACTGTGTGATAGACCATGTGAAGTTAACATGACAATAAAAGTAGGTTCTGAAGCACAAAAATATGTGGATAAATTTCATATATTGAGGTTGGATATATTTCATATATTGAGGTGCGAAAAACATATACATACGGGCAACTAAAAATGATAGATCCACTACAAGGGCATTTGGTCTAGTGGTATGATTTTTTTTTACAAATTAGGTGGAATGAACAAACAAAAATAAAGAGTTTAAAATTAGCAAACAAAATATCAATTTTCAAATGGAATGGAGACATAAGACCATTCGAAAAAAGAAAAGGACAAAAGAAAAATATTAAATACATTTTCAACTAATGCATTTGGTTGAGAGATATTATGGCCAATATAAGAAAAATATATCATTAACTAATTTTGATGGACACATATGGATCCTTAACATACTAAAATGACTGTTATTATTGGTATCGAACCAATAAAACATCATATCAGCTAAATCTTCCAATTGATAATTAGGCCAGAGAAAGAACTTGAATTTATTTTTATATCTATCAACATTGTTGCTACTTTTATCTAAAACTTGATCACGAGTTTTTCTTATTTGCATTGTAAAATTATGTATTTCTATAGATTATGTATTTCTATGGATATCATTTCTATTTCTAGAATTGAAACAAAAACATGTGGATAAATTTCAAATATTGAGGCGCATAAAAGATATGGACCAACAACTAAAAATGATAGATCCACTACAAGGCATTTGGTCTAGTGGTATGATTCTCGCTTCGGGTGCAAGAGGTCTCGAGTTTGATTCTCAAAATGCCCCCAACAATTATATCAAATTGAAGCATGTAATATAATAAGATTTGAAATAGGTTTTCTAAACCTTCAATCAAGAAGTAATTAAGATGGATATTTGGAAAGAAAAAAAAAAGAAGCTATATTTAATTATAATTTACAAGTGTCTTTATAACATGTTAATTGAAGAGAGCAAACAACCAGAATAAACAAACAAAGGAAATTTTTGTATGTACGACTCTCTTCAAATCTTGGAAACTATGAGGATTCCTCTCCTTTCTTTACATAAAGACTTACTTTTTGGGGACTTGGGCCATAAACAGTCATCTACTCTTACTCCTACTCCCTTCTCTAAGAATCAACATAGTATAATCATTCCATGAAGGCCGAGATAGTCTTATAAAAGAAGATGAGGGTACCACTTTCAAATCATTCCATGAGGACTTGAGAAAGTTTTGTAAAAGAAGATGAGGGTACCACTTTCTATTGCAGAATTTCTATGTGAACAGAGAATGAACCATATTCTTGGGAGATAAGATAGAGCCTCGAGCCTAACTTCAAAGGCATTACACAATTTGTTCTATGATATTTTTTTCTAGGAAGTCTTTGTTATGTTGTCCGCTGAAGATTTCAGGAAAGGGACACAGATTCTCTATTGCACTGATCTCCCAATAGAAGTTTTACCTAGGTCATCTGTCGGCACAATCCTTTTAAGGAAGATGCGCCCAAATAATCAGTGAACAATAACATTTAAAGAAGTTTCAGAGAGCGAGAAGAGGATTGTGATAGAATTTGCCTTAGGTAAAACTTCTTTAAATGTCTTAGCCAATCATGACCTCATAATGAGGAGTCTCTTGGACAACAATAACATATGGACAACAAATGTCTTAGCCAATTGTGACGGTCATGATTGCTTAAAGCGTGTCGCCTATATAATCCGTAAATAATAACATTGCCCAAATAACCGCCTTGGACAACAAATTGTTTACAAGAATGGCTGAGACATGCAACATGCAACCACAAGCAACACGCCTTGGGCAATCATGACTGTGACATCTGCCGCTGATCTCATAATGAGGAGTCTCTTCCAACCTACTAGGTGCGGTTGAAAATCACTTCTCGGTTTGTTAAGTATTCATGTCTTCTCTGTTCGTGTCTTTCCTACTTTCTTCGCTTGAAACTTTTTCTTATTTGTATGACGTCATACCACCTGCTTCTGCTTGATGTCTTCTTGGTCGAAATAATAATATTTCAAGTTACTAACGTGGACAACAAGGTTAGTCCGCATCCATAAGAGCAATTGGATTCTATATGATGTCTTCATAATCTTATGGATAACTTTAACTAGTCCATAGTATTTTCACACCAGTTTTTTGTTCTTGTTGCTTTGAACTCGAAGTTTATCTTAACTTAACTTATATGACCTCTTTATTTTTCTTGAAATTATTGTGGCTGACGCTTCCGACTGACCCTTCTCTCCATCCGTTTAGATGATATTTCTATGTCAACATGTGTTGCTTCAGCGGTTTGTTTCTGTCTCCCTTCTTCAGTATCTGACCTTGTTTTTGTCTCTCCTGGTGGGGATAAATCCATTATCTAACCTTGTTTTGCGTCGTGGTGTTCATATAGTGGCAACAAGGTTTCTATTGAGGTTGGCTCACGCGATCTCCCCTTTTCAATTACAACAATAGCAGCAAGCGTAAATTCATCATGGCTATGATTCTTTCTCTACTGTAGTATCAACATCATTTTCAACCTTTTGGTTGATGGATGTTTTTCGGAATGATCTTTGGGTTAGACTCCATTACTACTAGACATTTTGCTAAGGGCATGTAAATGACTTTGTGTTTCAGCAGGACTCATTCCTAACACGATGTCGAAGTCATCCATTTCAACTATCACTAAACAATTTACCTAGTCCAAGGCTCCAGCTTGATTAGAGTTCTCATTGTGACTCTTAAGACAGGTAAAGCTTCCAATTTGAGGGCGTTCATCTTTCTTGTATCTTGATGCCAAAGGATGTTAAAATATTTTGCATCGGTCTCCATCATGAGTTGTGGGTGGCTCTAGAGTTGACAGTGGTGTTCCTTACTACTTTGTGCTTTACCCAAACCTCGACATACATAATATATATATATTCATTTAAGTATAATACATATGGTCCATGGAAGAATTGTAACTCTTATGCTCATTACTATTATAATGGCTACTACCTAAATTATATCCTAAAGTTGATAATTGATGTCCAATTAGCCAACCCTAAATTTGTAATCATTGCGGAGTGATTGAAATTACAATGGAAGTAGTTTAAACTCCTAGTACCTTAAATGAAGTTGGTCTCTTCTAATAAAACACGAATTTCTCTTTAATATCATTAATACAATTATGCTTCATCTTGAACCTACTAAACATGAAACTAAAACTGCGTTCAATTGAACTCCATTTTATTGTCATCTTGAATGACGTGTAGGATATATTCTTGATTTACCTTGATATTTCATATTAGTTAAGCTTTTTGCAAAATCATAATTAGACAACAACAAAGATGAACTTGGGTTTGTTTTTTATTTTAAAGAAAATTTCTTTCTCCATCTTATTCCTAATAACTCTGCAACTAAATTCATATTATGCTAAGAAACAATTTTTTTACTCGCAAGAAGTAAAATATGCAACTTTAACTAAAATTTCATCTAAACAAATTTTATTGCCATACAATATAGATGACAATTATAGCCTTCAAACAAAAACTAGAGTAGTTATGGCGAACAGGATAGAAACTCTAGTGTTCATCCATAATATACAACCACTACCTAAATTATGACCTAAAAATTTGAAAACATAAGTTGTAGTTGAAAATTACATAAAACAATCCCTTAAATCCAAGAACTCCTATCCAATTAGTAAATCCTAAAGATAGTAGCCAACATAGAGTAATTGAAGCTCCACATGAAGTAATTTAAAGTTCCAGTTACTTAACTAAAGTTTATCTCGTCTTTAATGAAGCATGAGTTGCACTTAAGTTCATGAAATGTTTATAGACTCCAACTCTTAGTACTATTAATGCAATTATATTTCATTTGAGTTTGTCATAAATCAAACTATGGTACATTCAATACAACTTCATTTTCTTGTCATACGAAGCAAAATAGAAGAATTAAATCAAACAAATTGATGAACTGAGCCGAATAAATCGAACCCAACCCAAACGGATTAGTTTGATTCATTTGTTGGGTTGTAGTTTATTTCATAACACTTGCATATTTGAACAATTCAATATTACATGCCTTACAACTAAAATACTACCATCAACTTTTTGTTTTATAGTCCAACAACCCCTCAAAAAATAGATTTCAAACTTGAGAGAAAAAAATATATTGAGTAGGAGTTAAAAATGTTGCTTTTTTTTTTTAGAAAGGGTATTTGGTCTAGTGGTTGATTCTTGTTTAGGGTGTGAGAGGTCTTGAGTTCAATTCTCAAAATGCCCCTATGTTCATCTTACACTACTATTCTTTTTTCTTCTCTAAAACTTACACTACTCGGAATGTCCCTATGTTTTGTTCATCTTACACTACTATTTTTTTTTCTTCTCTAAAACTTACACTACTCGGAATGTCCCTATGTTCTGTTCATCTTACACTACTATTCTGTTTTCTTCTCTAAAACTTACACTACTATTCTTATTTTTTTCTCTCTCTATAGTAATTATTGCAAACCCTATTATCCTATATAAATAATTTAACAGCGGTCTAAATCTAAAAGATATAATAATAGTTGCTCATGGATTTTATTAACAAAGAAAATAAATGAAATAATGATGATACAATCCATAATCAACTTAATATATAGTCCATAATAAGGGTATTTGGTCTAGTGGTATGATTCTTGCTTTGGGTGCAAGAGGTCTTGAGTTCGATTCTCGGAATGCCCCTCCAAAAGAAAAAAAGCACAATTTTGAAAGAACCCAAAGGAATGTGTGGTAAATTACAGAGTCTAGTTGACTAACAACTAAGAATTACAGAGGCATTTGGTTATTGTTTTGGATGTGAGAGGTAAATGCCCCAACAATAGAAAATGAAACATGAAACAATAAAGTTGGACTTCAAAAACAGCATTACACAAATTTGTATTCTATCTAGGAACTTTTCATTATGTTGTCCGTTGTCGTCAAATAGGTCATCTGTTGTCACAATCCTTTTAAGGAAGACGCGCCTAAATAATCAATGAAGAAGTTTCAAAGAGCCATAGGTTCGAATCCTGTCACCCTGATGTGGTATTCTCAGGGGCCGAAGTGCAAAACCCCATAGCCTATCCGTGGTCAGGAAGGTAGGCGAACCGCGCACACTGAAAAAAAAAAAAAAGATCTCCTTTTCTATCACACGTAGAATTGTCATTGATATGAACCAAGAGACATCAATCATACAATATACTTCAATGAAGATGTGAAGAAAAAGTTGTCAAAATTATCAAAAGATGTATGTAGAATCATTCAAGCTCGACATGATCAATCTTGCTTGTGGAGTGATTCGAATCTCAATCAAGTGTTCTTGTCTTGAGATATTTGATCAACAAGAATCGTTCAAGTTAGACATGATCGATCTTGCTTGTGGAGTGATTTGAATTTCAAACAATTTTCTTGTCTTGAAATATTCAATCAATAAGGTAATCCGAATCTTATTCCCCTTGTATTGATTCCTTATCTTATCAGTCATTCTTTTGTCTTTTGAAACCCCTTATCTTATCAGTCATTAGGCAGGTTTTTGGTATCATATATCGAGATAATTATTATGAAAAAGCTATTCCACTAGTGTGACCTAGATACTCTTTCTTTGTGGTATCAGTCATGCTATTTGAATAGCCTGAAGTCATCATAGCCTCTCCACCGGTTCCGAAGACTCCTTCGGCATCAATGTGCTCCAATGAAAGAGATCAGACCCTTTCCTGAACCAGAACCGGGCACAAAACGCTGAGGAGAAAGTCGAAAGCAAGCTCTTTTCGCGTATACGCAATTTTGAAACCCAATTAGCTCACAGACTGTCTCCTCAACCCTGGCGAGTATGAGTGCTTGGTAAGAGAGAATGTCGAATGAGAAAGACATTCGATTACGGCAACATTCGCAACTACCAAAGTGCACTAAACCTAGTAGAGATCTTCGACCTAACGATAATGGAACTTCAAGCCCATTTAATCAATCCGCTTTGTACCTTATTGTTGACTAAATCGGATGCACGCCAGGCCTAAATTCTCTCTCAGTCACTCGGAGACGAAAGGAAGATCAGATCCGAAGTTTACGAATCGAAGCGAAAGTGGATTTGAGTTCTACACGCTTTCATTTTCAAAAGTTTCGCTTGCCTACGGTACTTTATTTAGGATGTGCAACAATACGGTCATCTCTCAGCCGTGTATAGAGAACTCCTTGATCATTTCCTTGGCGAATAACACAAATGAAATCGCTTCCCTGACCGCGCATCTTATGAGTCCATTCTTGTCTTGTTGGTTTGTTGTACTATTCTATACCTCTCTCGATTGATAGCTTCGGGAGCTGGGAGGGCCTATCGTGAGGGAACTTTCCTTTTCACGGTAGGCAAAGGTAAAGCGGGAGCTGCATATGTCAACGGAGATCAAGGCAGAGCGACTCATTCTTTAAAAGAGGTTGGTTTTATCTAAACTGTTAGATTAGCTTTCGTTAAAGAAAAAATAGGAGCTTGGTTTGGTCGATGTCGATTCGTATGGCAATGCAGACTCGACTCAAGATGAGGATTACGCTTTTCATACTACTGCTATGAGCCGAAAGAGCTGGTAAGCTATCTCAATGAAAGGAAAAAGCACGTATACGTTGACCTTGTAACTAGGGGCGGGGGCCAGCCAAAGAAGGTCAGTCGGACTAGGTTAGGACCCTTGATCCAGTTCAGCTAGGTTCTTCCATGCGAGAATGTATGCGTATCGGTATCCTCTTTAGGACCGGTTGCTTCCTCTTTTTGTTTGTACGTTTGGAGAAACCTGCTAAGTCCGCCTTTCTTACAAGGTGTGATTCAATCTTTAAGCTCAAACTTTCCTATATTCTAATGGAAAAGGTAGGAGTACGACTACCTTTTCCTTTTCTTTCCCGAGCCAAGGGATCATTCAGTTTCTACCAAAAAGTTTGCTATCTATTAGTTGCCATAATCGATGTATTTCTCATTTCATGTTAGCTCCTCCAAGAGCTTCCTGGTCCGTAGTAGACGAAACCTTGGACTTTTATCGGACTTATAGCATTGACTGGTGAGCTCGCCGTTGAGGGTTGACCTTATAGGAGATCGAGCAGCCTTTCTTTCCCTACCTGGTATGCTTTCCTGCTTATCGTGCAACTAGCCAACTAGCCAAAGAGAGAGGGAGAGGGATCATGTCAATCAATTTATATGTGCATTTTGTCCGTCCTGTACTTGCCTGCTTAGCTTTCTTAGCCAACATCTCCAGTTTCCCCAGGACCAAGAGGTCCTGCTTATCTATACCCAACAGTCACACTTTCAGTCGAAAGACTGATTTTTTTCATAAAGTCGGTTCATAGATCAAGAAAGAATGAAGCTGCTTACAGCAACGGTTACGCGATTCGTCTTTTCATACTCGCCTTTTCTTTAACCCTGCTATCAACCTAGCCATTCTCGCTTGTTGCTTTAAGGGGTCTCCTCACTGTAGATTACTCAGATTGGTTCTCGTGTCCCTGTGCCAAAAAGGATGGGCGAGTTTGGTTTGAGTGTTCATCGATTGGGTGGATCCATATGCTCCGGGGGAGTGAGACGAAGTGTAGCGCAGTCTGATCAGCGCATCTGTTTTGGGTATGTTGTCCGCTAAAGGTTTTAGGAAAGGGGGTACCAATTTTCTACATAGGTCATCTGCGGTCACAATCCTTTTAAGGAAGATGCTCCTAAATAATCGGTGAACAATAGTCTTTAAAGAAGTTTCAGAGAGCAAGAAGAGGCAGAACAGAGAATAGGAGTGAGTCGTGCAAGGAAGATGAAACTAGTAGGTTTAATTTGGGTTCGTTTGAACTAAAAAAGGAACCAAAATTTTTCAAACGAACCCAAATTTAAGACTCACAAGCCCAAAGTCCATATGTGGTAAAAAAAAAAACCTTTTGTGGCCCAACCCTTATTTGCAGTCCGCATCCAACCATTTTTTTCATTTTTACAATTATTGATGACAGGAGGTTTAGGATTTTCTAATGTAAGAATCGTAGGGATGAAGTTCAGATAGTAGAGCGCTCACTTCTAATGTGGAAAGTACGGGGTTGATACCTTGCATCTCCAAATGAATCGATCACTAAATATATTATTTCTTTTCAATTTTTTCTTATTTACAACATAATGAGCAGGGATAGTTTTTCATGTCACTATTATTGATGACGAGACATTTAGGATTTTGTGACATAAGATTTGTGGGGATGTAGCTCAAATGGTAGACCGCTTGCTTTGCATGTGAGAGGTACGGGGATAGATACCACGCATCTCTAAAATAAAACTATCTATTATTAAATATATTATTGAAAATTATTTCTTTTCAATTTTTCCTTATTCATGACAGGTTGAGTAACGATATTTCTTCATTTTCACTATTAGTGATGATGGAAAATTTAGGGTTTTGTGATGCAAGAATTGTGGGGATGTCGCTTCGCTTAGCATGCGAGAGGTACAAGGATCGATACCTCGCATCACCAAAAGAAACTATTTATTATCACAATTATTGATGAAGGGGACGTTTAGGGTTTTCTGATGTAAGAATTGTAGGGATGTAGTTCAAATGGTAGAGCGTTCATTTCCCATGTGGAAAGTACGCAGATCAATACCTTGCATCTCCGATTTAATCGATTACTAAATATATTATGTCTTTTCAATTTTTTCTTATTTAGGACATAATGAGTCGGGATAGTTTTTCATTTTCACTATTACTGATGACGAGATGTTTAGGACTTTGTGACATAAGAATTGTGGGGATATAGCTTAGATGGTAGAGCACTCGCTTTGCATGTGAGAGGTATGGGGATTGATACCCTGCATCTTTAGATTTTCTTCATTTTCACTATTATTGATGATGGAAAATTTAGGGTTTTATGATGCAAGAATTGTGGGGATATTTTTCTTTTATTCAACATTTCCTTATTTATGACATAATTAGCGGAGATATTTTTTCATTTTCACTAGAATTGATGACGGGACATTTAGGGTTTTCTAATATAAGTATTGTGGGAATGTAGCTTAGATGGTAGATTGCTTGCTTAGCATGCGAGAGGTACGGCGATCGGATCGATACCCCATATCTCCAACAGAAACTATTTGTTATTACTATTTTATTTCTATTCAATTTTTCCTTATTTATGACATAATGAATAGCATTATTTTTTTATTTTTACTATTATTGATGACGAGATGTTTAGGATTTTATGACGTAAGAATCTTGAGGATATAGCTTAGATGGTAGAGTGTTTGTAACCCATGTGAGAAGTACTGGGATCAATACCATGCATCAACAAAGGAAACGATTACTAAATATATTAGTTCTTTTAAATTTTTCCTGGGATCAATACCATGCATCAACAAAGGAAACGATTACTAAATATATTAGTTCTTTTAAATTTTTCCTTATTTACGACATAATGAGCGGGGATAGTTTTTCATTTTCAATATCATTGATGACGGAAAGTTTAGAGTTTTTTGATGTAAAATCGTGGGAATGTAGCATGCGAGAGATACCGGGATCGATACCTCGCATCTCAAAAAGAAACTATTCGTTATTACTATTTTATTTCTATTCAATATTTCCTTATTTATGACATAATGAGTAGCTATATTTTTTCATCTTCACTATTATTCATGACGAGACGTTTAGGGTTTTGTGACGTAAAAATTGTGGAGATTTAGCTTAGATGGTAGAGTGCTCGCTTTGCATGCGTGTTGTACGAAGATCGATAACCCGCATCTCCAAAAGAAAGTATTTAATTTGTTATTATATTTTTTCATTTTCACAATTATCGATGCCCCACATCACCAAACCAAACTATTTGTTATTAATATTTTGATATATTTTTATTTTCACTATTATTGATGATGGGACATTTAGGGTTTTATGATGTAAAAAGCATGGGGATGTAGCTCAGATAGTAGAGCGCTCGCTTTGCATGCGAGAGGTACATGAATCGATGCCCTGCATCTTCAAAAATAAGACTATCTATTATTTAATATATTATTTCTTTTCAATTTTTCCTTATTCATGACATGTTGGGTAACAATATTTCTTCATTTTCACTATTATTGATGACAGGAAATTTAGGGTTTTGTGATGCAAAAATTGTGGGGATGTAGCTCAGATGGTAGAGCGCTTGCTTAGCATGCAAGAGGTACAGGGATTGATACCCTGCATCTCCAAAAGAGAGAAATTATTTTTTTAAGTATGAGTTAATTTAACATGTTATGTATAAGGTGGGTACGAGAGAAAAAGAAAAAATACTTATATAAGGATTATTATATCATTATGGCTATGCCATTCTTATATATAAAAGAGAGTAATGTCCCACAAGCACATACAGAGAGAGGACTTATTGTAAGTAAAGAAAGCAATATAGTTGTTATTATAAAAGAGAGTAATGTCCCACAAGCACATATATAGAGAGAGGACTTATTGTAAGTAAAGAAAGCAATATAGAGAGGACTTATTGTAAGTGAAGAAAGCAATATAGTTGTTATTCTTATAGATAAAAGAGAGTAATGTCCCACAAGCACACATATAGAGAGAGGACTTATTGTAAGTAAAGAAAGCAATATAGAGAGGACTTATTGTAAGTGAAGAAAGCAATATAGTTGTTATTCTTATAGATAAAAGAGAGTAATGTCCCACAAGCACATATAGAGAGAGGACTTATTGTAAGTAAAGAAAGCAATATAGTTGTTATATTGCTACTCGTGGAGAGGGAATTTGATGAATTCCTATAAAGATAAGAGCATATGACCGAACTTTCTTCACAATTGCAATATCTGACCAATGAATATTATTGTCTTTATAGCTTCTATCATAATAATATAAAATTTGGGTTCAAAGCCTATATGGGACTGAAAAGACCATTCACCACACGCTTGTATTATATCTACCACCTCTGAAATTTTCCACGGCAAACCTTCCAATAGCTTGCACTTCTTCATCATTCACATCCTTAATTGGAACTAGATTTTAAGGCAAATCTTCTCCACGACTCACTTTGGAACACTTTTATAGATAGTTTCAACAAACTTACATTGCAAGTTAATACTTTGGAGTTCAATATTTATAGTTGGAGAATGCTATTCAAATTGATAGGGTCGAATCTTACAACAAAGTCTAATTGAGCCTCCCACTATTAGGAGATAACTTAGAATCAAATTCTTTAGTTTGGACAATGGTTGCATTGTTTTAGTCAAACAACCGAGACTAGTGTATTATTAATAGTATAAACATTTTGTACGTGTATTTTATTACATATTAACAATTATATACAAATAATAATTAAATTTATTTGTAGAAGTTTGGATGGAGTTTTATTAAATAGGTAATCTTAAATTATATCTAAAAATATATAAGATTTTTTTTAAATTTTTTTTTATATACATTTAGGAGAACAAAACAAAGATTCAACAAGATGTCATCCATGCCATGTTTTAATTTTCATTCTTTCTTATTTCTCAAAGATTAAAAAAAAAAAAAGTTATCCACTCTCAAATATGGTTAGTTATTTGATTATTTTCTGTTGAGTGAATTTTAAGTGAAACACATTCCGTACCCAAGTAATTGCCAGATGCAAGCTTCACACTAAGAGGAATCAAAGTCCCAAGTATTAACGTCCTTAAGTGTCAATTTTTATTCTCCATCTCCACATAAATTAAACATATTTTCGTGAAGATATCTATTTATAAAAGCAAAATATCTCAGAGTCACAAAAATAAAAATGAGAAATAGATACGAGACATAAATATGATACCAAATAGATATGGTAACATGTCATTCTTAAAAAACTAGGACACCGATGCGACAATGATACATTAATTAAAAAGAATTATTTCAAAAAATTTATCAATTTTATATTAGATATAAATTCACATAAATAAGTTTATATATTTGTATACTTAAAAAAAAGCTTAATATACGTTTCACTCTCAAAATATATTCAAAGTCAAGTGTCTGATACGATGGATTATAAATTTGTAATGTATCCATTGTATTAACAAGTGTTCAGTACATGCCCAACACGTGTCAGATTAGTGACACTAAGTTGTTCTCATGCTTTCTTTACACCCATTTAAAGTAGTTTGAAAACTAGCACGTCAAATATTATAATTGACTAACTACGACTTCAATTTTTTGCTTTAAGGATGGTTTTGACCAAAGAGAAATACAATTCTTAATTTAGTACATTGTAGCAAAGATGGACATGAGAATGAGTTATTCTCATATGGAAAGAGATTTAACCTTAAGTTATATCTCATATCCTCTTTTAACCAATTATTTAGTTTTATTTAGTATGTTTTAGAAAGATATGCCCATCAATAGCAAAAAAATTAATAAAATAAAATAAATAAAATAAATAGAATAGATTAAATTAGTCAAAAGTAATGAATAACATAATTAAAAAAAAAAAGAAACATAAAGGATGAATTGATTAAATTGGCTAATTGCTAACCTAATTAAAAAAAAATGTAACACTAGATCATCATAAAATTTAGAGATTAGGAACACAAGTAAAAAAAAAAAAAAAAAAAAAAAAAAAA
>NW_019268615.1:248354-292093 GCF_002738365.1 Cucurbita moschata | reverse complement strand
AAAAAAAAAAAAAAAAAAAAACATTAGAGCATTAAAATTTAGAGAAATTATTGAAATTGATGTCATGTTCATATAGGTTGACTTTAATACAAAGGACAAATTGAACTTTCTTAAAGATAAATTGGGGACACAAGCCTGAGCTAATCAGGTAGGTGGCCTTACCATCCGTATGGTTATATTTGATGTTGACTGTGCCCGTGGTTCTGCAAGTGTCATATATATTGATATGTGTGAAATGTTTGTAAATCGATATGCTTATGATATGTTATAATATGTGAATTGTATGATAATACTTACGGTACCATGTGTTAAATGGTATATTTGATATAGGATACGAGAAGGATGCACTAAACGTAATGTAACGATAGGAGTAAGTGTGTTCATGAAACGTTATGGTTTTGGTTACATATCGAAGGGCTATGGGTATGATAAATTATGATAGATTGATAGAACGATAGCGTTAGGATACGTTCCTGTAACGATATGACTAAGGTACGTTCAGGTAATGACACAACTATGATATGTCTAAGGATGTTAAGTCTATGATAAATTAGGGAAGGATATAACCACGAAGTTTTTACGATATGATATGATTATGATACGACATGTGAAGGATGGATATATATCCAACAAGTTTCAAAGAGGGACATGAGAATAAATTATTCTCAAGCTTTCTTTACATTGGTCAAAGAGTATTTGATAAGCTTTCAAAATTAAAGGTTTTCTTTTTTCTTCTTCCATTCTTTCTCCCTTTTCATGTTTAATTTTTTTTTTTAAATAAAAAAAGGTTTAATGTGAGAATGAAGAAGTTAGAAAGGAGAAAGAAATGAATGTAATAAAACTTTTCCGTCGGTAGGAATGGAAATGGTGAATAGGTCCTTGACGATAGTCAACCGCTATACTCTGGTTTTGGATGTAAGTGATGATTATTAGCAATATGAGTTGTGTTAATACCACACCGTTATCAAGAGGAAGTAAAGTAGAGTAGAATAGATTAAGCGATCCATTTGTTGAGAGTACTGTAAGAGGCACACAAGTAAGATTGTTGGATATAACTACTCTTTCACATCGGAGGGATGAGTCTCATAGATCCAACTACAATATCAAAGAAACTTCGGGTGGTAGTGATTGCTTGCATTGGTGTCTCCGTTGTATCCCAGACACATGTAACATGATTTTTCTTGCTCAAATATATCTTCATTTGTCTTAAAAGTTCACTTTTGAGTAATTCTGGAAGGCTTCTTAATTTGCAGCCTCTGGTGAAGATGATCACTCCAAGGTGGGTTTGTTAGTGAAGATGCAATTATATAATCAGGGTTAATGGTTCCATTTATATCTATAAATGAAATTTGTGGTGTATTTTTTGAAAATTCAACAATAATTATCGGTTATTTGGTTACCATTCTAAAGAAATTCAACTTTTGACCTTTTGTGAATGCTCAAAGCTACTTGCAAAGTACTTTCGATTATGATCCATAATACTCACCGACTCGAAATTGAGGTTTGTTCATGTTTCAAACTGTTAGAAACCAAAAGACAAGATGCTAATTAATATTGTTTTTGTGATTGTTGTTGTGAATTCTTATCTTTGAATACATATTTTGGTTGCCTTATGATTTTTTCCATCTTTTAAAAATATTATTTTTTTAGTTCCGGCCTAATTTCATAATAGGCGATTGAATCACAATATTCCAATATTGTAAGTTACTTTTAAGATTAAAGGTCGATGAATAAAGTAATTATGGCAAGTTCATTTTATGCATCTTATTTTGATCCAGCACATAATGCTTCCTAATTATTATTATTTTTTTTTATGAATTAGGTTATGAAGATCATTTGAATTATAAACGCTTTAATTCAAACAATATTTAATAATTAATCATTTTAATATTTATACTCAAATATACTAACAAGTACTAGTAACACTAGTCTCAATGACTTAAAGAATACAACTATTATCTCGAACTATAAAGAATTTAATTCCAACCTATTCTAATGGACAAACGCTTTATTAGACTCTATTGTAAGATTTTACTTTATCAATTTAAGTAGTGTTCAACTACAACTATAAATATCAAATTCTTAAGTATTCATGAACAAAATCGGCCGAACAATGTCTCTTGGAACTATTTACCAAAGGTGTTAGAATGAGCCGTGTGGAAGAGTTGCCTTTAGATGCTTTAGTACCAATTAAGAATGTCAATATCCTAGTAGTGCAAAATGCAGGAAGGTTTGTAGTCGAAAAGAATAACGAGAATAGTAGACATCGTTTCATCTACAAGCGTGTGGTGAACGGTCTGGTTGGTATGACTAGAGAACGTCGTCCTCGCAGAATTTATATTAGTGTGATAGAAGTTATAAATAATGATGATATTCCTTGGTCTTTTATTACAAAGGTGTAGAACTTTCTTTTTGTGCATGTGATATATCCATCGCCACCTACTCATAAGCTCTCATCTTTTAAAGAAGTTCTCGAGTTCCTTGTCCCCAAGTAGCAATACAACTACTAGAATGCTATCTCTACTTATAATAAATCCTCTCTCTCTCGAAATATATGTGTGTGTTTGTTAATATATTACTCTCTTTTATTAATGAAATATGGCATAGTCATAATGATATTACGAGTATCTTTTCTATCCCTCCCTTCCTTATCGCTATATAAAGAATATGAAGATTATAAGCAAAAGTGTACAAGTAATTTGTTACTTTTGAACTTAAAATGCTTATAATTCAATTTATCTTTGTTATCAACAATAATTATCAAACGGTATATAATTTTGTCCAAGTAAGGTCGCTTCTCATTGCCTGTATGATATCATCACACAAATCTCATTGCCTGTATGATATCATCACACAAAATTGAGCGGAAGGGTTAACGATAAAATGATAACAAAAACCCATTCGTTGAACTAACTATAAAGGAAGGGTTGGTTGGAAACCATGTCTATACTTCTTTGCTTTAATCACAGTTAACTAAAGATATATAAGAACAACAAAATATGGCATGCCCAGTCAAAACATAAAAAATTTCTTGCCATGTTATAGTTAATGAATATGGTATGCACAAAGATCCGACGTCGCACTTATTGATTGGAGACCAATACAGTGAGCTATGGTCTTCCATACCGTCCTTTGGTCCAATTATGGCAAGCAAATGTTGTAGCAAGCAAAGAGTTTTTACTAAGTTTGCTATTGCAAAGAGCTCGGTTTAAGGCACAAATGTCTCTGATGTGAAAGGCCCACCAATTCAATGAGATTTAAGTAACCATGAATAAGACACATGATACAGCTTGTAAACGAAATGATGTTCATGACTCTTGTTATTTTCTTCCACTACAAACCTTGTAGCCTCTTGCACTTTTTTGTCATTGACATCCTTAATTGAAATTAGAATTGAAGGAAACACCTCATTATGGAACACCTTTGAGAGATAGTTTCAACAGATTTACTTTGCTGAGGAATACTTTAAAATTCGATATTTATAGTTGAACGCTACTTAAATTGATGAAGTGAAATCTTACGACAGAGGTTAATAAATCGTTTGTCAATTAGAAGAGAGCTTGGAATTAAATTATTTATAGTTGGGATAAGGGATGTTTTAGTCAAACTAAATATACTTTTTAGTTTTAAAATAAATTGATTTTTTTAGTTTTAATTTTAGTCGGAATAAATTAATTTTAATGTGGTGTTATGTATTTTAATAAAATTAATATTAACTTAATCAACAAAAATTTGTATTTTTTTTTAAATTATAATCTAAATTAATAAAAATACCACTCAACTTTCCACTCTTTCTAAAAAAATACTCATAATTTTTTTTTTTAAAAATACGGTTGAATTTTCAAAAAAAAAAAAAACTTCAAAACTACTCTTTAACTTTCAGAAGTGTTTAATAAAAGATAGATGGGGAGAAAATTGTATTCATGGGGAGAAACTTGAAGGTTATTTTAGGGGAAGGTTTTCAAGATCAGTATAAGATCCTAAAAACATAACCAGATGTAATATCCTAGCTTAAGGTCGCGAATAAGAACCTACTAGTAGGCTACTTACTAAGTTTTACTCACTCCATGTTTACCATTTTTTTTCAAGTAACTAAGAGTTGGTCGTGGATGAGAGCAGACTTTGGAGTGTGGGCCATGGACTAACCTTTGTTTTTAATCTAGTATTTTTTGTTCTTCTTTTGAGTCTGCTTCCTATTTTGTGTTTGTTACCCGTATGTATATTTAACACCCCAAAAATGAAGGAAATTATCTCCCATAAGAATAAGCCACTCATGAAAGACCCAAAGGATAGAAAGGAAAAAAATTAAAGGATTAAGCAAGAACAAATGACTTAGTCAAGTCACTCTGTACCCTAACAAGTGATTTAAGGAGTTAAAAGGCCTTTTGAAAAGGATGGGAAAGGAACAAGTAAATCAAAAGGGAAAAAAAGTCATTTTATCAATTATCAAGAATCTTTTCGAATTTGTAATTCCTTATCTAGAAGGAATCTCAAGATTGAAAAACAGGGATAAATGATAAAAAAGCGACGAGAAATTTATAGAAAAATTATGGATTTTTCCAAAAAAATAATAATAAAATATTTAGAAAGTGGCAAATTACCAAAATACCCCTGGAAGAATGGATAATTACATAAATGCAACTCTAATTAGAATCAGAGTATCTACCATGACCATCTGAGCAAAATCTTTCGAACTCAAATCTCAACCGTCGAATCTCCTCCAAAATTTGATATGATCTAGAATGAACACACACGGATCATCACATCCAACGACTAATATTCAAAGCCAAGGTCGGTAAGGCTATGATCGGAGTTGATATCTCTAAAAACATTATCCAGAAAGTTCGATCTCTAAATAACGAAGATTCTGGAGCTCTCAATGTCGGTTTAAGCTCCTCCTATAAGGTCGGAAGTAGGAGCAACAATACGTAATAAGAATCGAGAAAGGTCGATCCCCCAATTGAAGGCAATAAGTGTTTAGATTGTTGGTCTCCTACTCTCAGATTTCTTTAAAATTCGAGAGAAATCCTCCACCATTTCTCTTCAAACTTCTAAATAACGAAGAATCTTGAGCTCACAATGTCGGTTTAAGCTCCTCTTATAAAGTCTGAAGTAGGAGCAACAATATGAAATAAGAATCGAGAAAGCTCGATCCCCCAATCGAAGGCAATAAGCGCTTAGATTATGGGTCTCCTACTCTCAGATTTCTTCCAAATTCGAGAGAAATCCTCCACCATTTCTCTTCAAACTTATTCCTACAGTTTCTCAGCAAGATTACCCACAAGTTCTATGAAGGAATAGAGTGCTGAAAGTGCCCAGAAACCATTCCTCCAATTCAATCCGCTGTTGAAGAACTTCAAGAAAAACTTGAAAATCCAATCCGAGAATACATGA
Source organism: Cucurbita moschata (assembly GCF_002738365.1). Taxonomy (NCBI): domain Eukaryota; kingdom Viridiplantae; phylum Streptophyta; class Magnoliopsida; order Cucurbitales; family Cucurbitaceae; genus Cucurbita; species Cucurbita moschata. Next base: position 286,699 of record NW_019268615.1, on the reverse strand, counting down.
TGACTCGTCGAGCAAGAATGATTCCAATCAGATTTCTTCCAAATTTTTTAGAGTTATGTTATAGATATTTTGTTCAATTTCAAATGGTTAATGCGATAATCCAGTCGTTTTCGAGGTCTCTCTTGTTGAACGACATCATGGTTGAGATGAGCAGGTGATTCAAATGGTTCATGCGATAATCCAGTCGTTTTCAAGGTCTCTCTTTTTGAACAACGTCATGGTTGAGATGAGAAGGTGACTCACATAGTTAATGCGATAATCCAGTCGTTTTCGAGGTCTCTCTTGTTGAACGACATCATGATTGAGATGAGCACCCGAGTGAGTTTGACAAGTTGGGCTGTAGAGAACCACACCTCAAGCCAAGTTCATGTGGGCTTAACAAATTTAAAATCTAAGAACACAAACCCTTAAATGGAAACTAGGATGCTAAGGAATTAAAAACCTTTATTTTTGACGTAGAACAATACTTGAAGGTTACTGGACTTGCTCGTAGGACCTAAGAGTTACGTTGGTCGCAATGCATCTTATGGACGATGCAAAACTATGGTGGCGCTCGAAGGTGAATGGTATAAAAAATGGGTCATGCACCATAAACTCATGGGAAGACTGTTGATGAAATCGATGCAATCAACGCTTTTCTAGATGGGTTGCCAATCAAAGACTTGACGTTTGATGTTGACCCTTTTGAAGAAAGAGCCACACGATCGAACAGCTCGAAACGTCGCGATAACTCTGAGAACTCTATCACACACATGAAAGGATGTGTCGAAGAGTTAGACATTACCCAAAACATCACAGTAAAACTCTTCAGTGATTAGACAAAAGACTTCAGGACAACTACACCAAAAATTCATTATTGTCCAACTGTTTGGATATTTGGCTTTCACCTAGGAGATTCTGGTTTGATTCTTTGAAATTGAATATTATTTTTTATTTCTTTTTCTTTTATAGTTTCATCTTTTGTCACCAATTATATTTAAACTTTACCTCATTTTGAGGGGCACTTTAATGGTCAAGTTCAATAGTATCTTAGATTAAAAAGACTTTTATGACCATCGTACCTATTTTAGTGTTATGTGTAGATATTTGTTTCAATTTCAACAAGTGGGGTTGAGGTGATTCAAATGGTTAATGCCATAATCCGGCTATTTTCGAGGTCTCTCTTGTTGAACGCCATCATGGTTGAGATGAGCACTCGAGTGAGTTTGACAAGGAGAGCCGAATTTAAACTTTACCTACGTTTGAGAGGCACTATAATGGTCAAGTTCAATGGTATTTTAGATTAAAAAGACTTTTATGAACTTTGTATCTTTGTTAGTGTTACTTTGTATCTTTGTTAGTGTTACTTTGTTCCTTTGTTTGTGTTACTTTGTACCTTTGTTTGTGTTATGTTATAGACATTTGGTCAAGTTCAACAAGTGGGGTTGAGGTGATTCAAATGGTTAATGTCACTTTATTTGATTTAAATTGTTAATGTGATAATCCAGTTGAATAGTTACAGGTTATTTCCAAGGTCTCTCTTATTGAACGCCAACAAGGCTGAAATGATTGAGATGAGCACCTGAGTGAGTGTGACAAAATTGAAATAAAATCAAATAAAATCACTAAAAAAATTGAAAAAAAATTAGCCTTATGACACTTCCTTGAACTCAAAGGGCGGTAAATCAAGGATTTCTTCGCCCAAGACCCATGATCCAACTCCCAACATGGAAATGATAAGCTATAGAATCATTCCAAGAACCTCAATGGATGGGTTACAAACTCACATTACCAATCTCGATAATTGGACGTGTCATCGGCGTTAGAAGAACGACCGCATCAGAGCAAGTCATGGGGATAGAAGATCCTGTTGAAGAATGATAAACTAATCGTAATCTTCAACCCAACGAGTCAAGCTTTTGTGAAGCAAGAACCCTTATATTAAAGAAATTAACACCTCCTTATACAAAATTTGGATCAACCAAGAGATAAAGCTAGAATTAAATGATGAGATCCAAGATTGAGAAACAAGATTTGGAATCTTTCTCTATATTGAGTCACTTCACAATCGAACTTGATCAAGGATTGATTGAATGACTCTGATGCAATCTACCACAAGAATTGCATGAAACTTAGAAATGACAAAGATATGCTCAGATTTCTATAAGGGGGATCGTCTCAACTCTAGGGATCAATTTCATTGATCACAAATATGCTTTTACATAATAATTTGTGGGTATTTATAGTCTCCCAACAAAAGAAGTTAGCCGTGATTTAATCTCGATCCCTTTAAATCTCCACAGAAGACGAAGTCGATTTGAGCATTACAAACTTTACGAAATTAAAATAATAAATAAAGTTTTCTAACCACTCATGAAATGATGCTCGCAACTTCATCCACTACTTCAACCGTGCAAATATTTACTTTTGAATCTCCAAATGGTCTTGACTCAAACGAATCAGCTTGTAACACATGAAATGATGGTTGAACGTAACCTATCCAATTTTGTAGATGAAGTATGAATGCTTGTTGAATCTTCTTGGCATTGGGTTGTGTAATAGGTCTAGTTGGTACACCGTGATTCTTATCATCATCTCCCTCTTCAAAAGGATTCGTCCTCGAATCAGAAAAATCATCACCTACATCAAAAGGACTCAACTTAGCAACATTGAAAGTAGAATGTAGTGACAATTCTATGGGAACATCAATTTTATTGTTCCATGCAATAAAATGAGTCATTTTACTAAATGTCTTATAGGGCATTTCTTACCGAGCATTTATAGTCAAATAAAGAATTAGGAATCCACGCTATCTTTAGATCTACAAACCCACTCCCACTCCCAATTCAGCTATCCACGCCAACATTAAAATGAAAATTCATCAGTAAAATTATTTAGGCTAATTCCTTGAAATTTTAAAAAGAAATCATCTCTAAATTTATATAAGATAGTAAGTTATACACTTGAATCAGGTGTGATGAAGGTCAAACTAACACGTGACCTTCAAATCTTCAATATTACGGTCTCCCAACTAAGCTATCCCCTCTAACATTGAAAATGAAAATTTTGAAATTTTAAAAAGAAATAATCACTCAATTATGATTAAATAGTCAAGTAATTTTAAAAAGAAATAATCACTCATTTTAGATTGAATATTTAGGTTATGCAAGTTAGTCAACTTGAATTAGGTGGGGTGAACGTGGATCAAACATGTGACTTTCAGATATGCAAGTTAGTCAACTTGAATTAGGTGGGGTGAACGTGGATCAAACATGTGACTTTCAGATATGCAAGTTAGTCAACTTGAATTAGGTAGGGTGAACGTGGATCAAACACGTGACTTTTTAGATTGAATATTTAGGTTATGCAAGTTAGTCAACTTGAATTAGGTGGGGTGAACGTGGATCAAACATGTGACTTTCAGATATGCAAGTTAGTCAACTTGAATTAGGTGGGGTGAACGTGGATCAAACATGTGACTTTCAGATATGCAAGTTAGTCAACTTGAATTAGGTAGGGTGAACGTGGATCAAACACGTGACTTTCAGATCTTCAGTGACGCTCTTCAAACTGAGCTATCCCCATTAACATTAAAAATAAAAATTCACAGTAAAGATATTTTCACTGATTCATTGAGACTTTAAAATGAAATAATCACTAGTTTTAGATTGATTAGTCAGGTTATACAACTTAGTCAACTTGAATTTGGTGCGGTGAAGTTGAGATCTACAGTGACGCTCTCCCAACTAAGCTATCCCAGTCAGGAGTCAAGTTATGTGACGTGAATCAGGTGCAGTGAACGTGGATCGAACTAGTCAGGTTATGCAACTTAGTCAACTTGAATTTGGTGCGGTGAAGTTGAGATCTACAGTGACGCTCTCCCAACTAAGCTATCCCCGTCAGGAGTCAAGTTATGTGACGTGAATCAGGTGCAGTGAACGTGGATCGAACACGTGACCTTCAGATTTTCAGTTTGACGCTCTCAAAACTGAGTTATCTTCGCTAATATTTGAAAAAAAAATCATAAATGACTAATTTTTTATTGAACAGGTGCGGTGAACGTGGAGATCAAACACGTGACCTTCAAATCTTAAATGACTAATTTTTTATTGAACAGGTGCGGTGAACGTGGAGATCAAACACGTGACCTTCAAATCTTAAATCTGACGTTCTCCAAACTAAGCTATCCACGCTAACATTAAAAATCTGACGTTCTCCACTGTAAGGTGCAATGAATGTAGATCAAACACAAGACCTTCCATTATACAATCTAATGTTCTCCCAACTAAGCCATCCCATATAACATAAAAAATGAATAATCACATGTTTTAGATTGAATAGTCAAGTTATGCAACTTTGTCAACCTATGCCAGCTGGATAAAAAACAGACCGTATTTAAACTAATTCATTATATTTTAAACATAAATAATCACTAATTTTGGAAAGAATAGTCAAATTATGCACCGTGACCTTCAGATCTTAAGTCCTCTCCCAACTGAGCTATCCTCGCAATCATTAGAAATGAAAATTCATGAGTAAAATTATTTTCGCTGATTCATTGAAGAATTTAAAAAGAAATAATAATGACTAATTTTTTATTGAATAGGTGCGGTGAACATGGAGATCGAACACGTGATCTTTAAATCTTAAATCTGACGTTCTCCAAACTAAGCTATCTCCCCGCTAACATTAATCACTAATTTTAGATTGAATAGTCAAATTGTGCAACGTGAACCATGTGTGGTGAACGTGGATCGAACACGAAACCTTCAGATCATCAATCTAACGTTCTCTCAACTGAGCTATCCACACTAACATTAAAAATAAAAATTCATCAGTAAAGGTATTTTCGCTAATTCATTGAAATTTTAAATAGAAATAATCACTAATTTTTAATAAGATATTCAAGTTATCCAACTTGTATAAGGTGCGGTAAACTAGAACACGTTAGGTATTTTTGATAATTCATTGAGATTTCAGAAAGGAATAATGACTAATTTTAGATTGAATAGTCGGGTTATGCAACTAGAATTAGGTGCAGTGAACGTGGAGATCAAACACGTGACCTTCAAATCTTCAGTCTGACGCTCTCCCAACAGAGCTATCCCCGCTAATATTAAAAATGAAAATTCATAAGTAAAGGTATTTCTACTAATTCATTATGTTTAAAAAAGAAATAATCTCTAATTTTAGATTGAATAAGCAAGTTATGTTTTTAGATTGTATAGTCAGGTAATAAACTTGTATTAGGTGCGTTGAACGTGGATAAAACACGTGTGACCTTCAAATCTTCGGTCTAACAATCTCCCAACCGAGCTACTCTTGCTAATATTAAAAATGAATATTCATCAGTAAAGGTATTGGGTACACTTCTGGAAATTCAACAAAAGGCCATAGTATTAGACCAAAATGCAAGATTTAAATCTCGCTTCTGGAAAATTCAACAAAAGGCATTGGGTACGCAGTTATAGTACGACATTCCACCCATAAACAGATGTTCAAACAGAAATGCTCAAACAAATATTGGAAGACATGTTGAGGGTATATGTGATGGATTTTGCAGGAAGCTGGGATAAGTACCTACCCCTTATGAAATTCGCTTATAATAATAGTTGCCAAGCCACCATACAAATGGCCACATACGAGGTTCTCTATGGACGAAGATTTCGATCCCTTATCTTTTGGGAAGAAGGGGGGCAAACGACAAATATTGGAACAGAGCTGGTGCAAATTACCAACGCCGCAGTCCAAAAGATTAAAGCTAGGATACAAACCGCACAAAGCCGAGAGAAAAGCTATGCAGACCTAAGGCGCAAGAACATGGAATTGTAGGTAGGGGATCATATATTCCTAAAGGTAGCACCCCATGAGAGGGGTGCTCAGGTAGGGTAAAAAGGGGAAGCTAAGCCCTAGGTTTTTCCGTCCCTTTGAGATATTAGAAAGGATTGGATCTGTGGCCTATAGAATCGGGCAATGCCCAAACTTGTCTGCAGTACATAATATCTTTCATGTATCCATACTACAGAAGTATACCCTAGATCGTTCGCACGTACTGGCTCGTGAAACTCTCTTCTTGAGAGATGACCTAACGTATAAAGAAGACCCAATTCAAATAATAGACAAGAAAGTCAAATGATTGAGAAACAAGGAAATCTCTCTTGTTAAGGTCCACTAGAAGAATCATAGAGTAGAAGAAGCCACTTGGAAAATAGAAGAAAAATAAGAACCTTGTACCCTGACCTATTTTAGAATAAGCACTTTCGATGACCGAAAGTTTTCAAAGGAGAGGAGAATTTGCAACACTCAAGGTCTCCAATAAGAGACAGTGTATAATCCCTACTAGGTTGTATCTAGAAGAAAAGAACAAGTAAAATTGAAAAAACATTGAGAAAATGGTACTTTTTCTAATTTTTATAAACTGACGGAATCATTAAATTTTTTATAGAATAAGAATTACAAGGTGCTTAAAAAAGGAAGGCTCCAATCGGAGAAGACTTTTCTGGTAGAAGATTTAGAAAAATCAAGAATGAAATTATAGAAATTCTAGACGTTTCAATGGTAGTGGAAAATCCGTCTATAAATTATGAATTAGGGTAGACTATTAGGGGCAAGAAGCAAGCTTGATCGAGTACCAAATCGAGAGATACAAGTTTTTTGTTTTGGGGTATCGTGTTCATGGGTTTACCTCGAATTCGAGAACTATAGTCCACTATTCATTTCCAAACTTGTTCTTTCACCTTCTAAATAAGTTTACCCATAAGTTTGGTGAAGGAAAGAGGTCCTTAAAGTGCTAGTAGGTTTTCACACGAATTAGTCCATGTTAGGTTACCCTCTAATGTTTTCCTAAGCTAAAATCTCAACTCCTAAAACACAAAAATATGTGGATAAATTTCATATATTGAGGTTGGATAAATTTCATATATTGAGGTGCGGAAAACATATACACACGGGCAAATTAGATGGAATGAATAAACAAAAATAATGAGTTTAAAATTAGCAAAAAAAAATATCAATTTTCAAATGGAATTGAGACATAAGACCATTCGAAAAAAAGAAAAGGACAAAAGAAAAATATTAAATACATTTTCAACTAATGCTTTTGGTTGAGAGATATTATGGCCAATATAAGAAAAATATAGCATTAACTAATTTTCATGGACACATATGGATCCTTAGCCTACTAAAATAACTGTTATTATTGGTATCAAACCAATAACAATTCATATCAGCTAAATCTTCCAATTGATAATTAGGCCAGAGAAAGAACTTTAATTTATTTTTATATCTATCAACATGTTTACTACTTTTATCTAAAACTTGATCACGAGTTTTTCTTATTTGCATTGTAAAATTATGTATTTCTATGGATATCATTTCTATTTCTAGAATTGAAACAAAAACATGTGGATAAATATCAAATATTGAGGAGCATAAAAGATATGGACCAGCAACTAAAAATGATAGATCCACTACAAGGCATTTGGTCTAGTGCTATGATTCTTGCTACGGGTGCGAGAGATCTCGAGTTTGATTCTCAAAATGCCTCCAACAAGTATATCAAATTGAAGCATGCAATATAATAAGATTTGAAATAGGTTTTTTAAACCTTGAACCAAGAAGTAGAAGTAGTTCAGATGGATATTTGGAAAGGAAAAAAAGAAAAAGAAAAAGGAAGCTATATTTAATTATAATTTACCAGTGTTTTTATAACATGTTAATTGAAGAGAGCAAACAAAGGAAATTTGTGTATGTATGATTCTCTTCAAACCTTGGAAACTATGAGGATTCCTCTCCTTTCTTGACATAAAGACTTACTTTTTCGAGACTTGGACCATAAACAGTCATCTACTCTTACTCCTACTCCCTTTTCTAAGAATCAACATAGCATAATCATTCCATGAAGGCCGAGGTAGTCTTATAAAAGAAGATGAGGGTTCCACTTTCAAATCATTCCATGAGGACTTGAGAAAGTTTTGTAAAAGAAGATGAGGGTACCACTTTCTATTGAAGAATTTCTACGTGAATAGAGAATGAACCATATTGTTTGGAGATAAGATAGAGCCTCGAGCCTAACTAAAAAGGCATTACACCAATTTTTCTATGATATTTTTTTTCTAGGAACTCTTTGTTATGTTGTCCGCTGAAGGTTTCAAAAAAGGGACACAGATTCTCTATTGCACTAATCTCCCAATAGAAGTTTTACCTAGGTCATTTGTCGTCACAATCCTTTTAAGGAAGATGCGCCCAAATAACCGATGAAGAAGTTTCAGAGAGCCATAGATTCGAATCCTGTCACCTTGATGTGGTATTCTCAGGGGGCGAAGTGCAAAGCCCCATAGCCTATCTGTGGTCAGGAAGGCAGGCGAACCGCTCACACAGAAAAAAAAAGAAGATCTCCTTTTCTATCACACGTAGAATTGTCATTCTTTTGTCTTTTGAATCCCCTTACCTGATTAGTCATCAGGCAGGTTTTTGGTATCATATATCGAGATAATTATTATGAAAAAGCTATTCCACTAGTGTGACTTAGATACCCTTTCTTTGTGGTATCAGTCATGCTATTTGAATAGCCTGAAGTCATCATAGCCTCTCTACCAATTCTGAAGACTCCTTCGACATTAATGTGCTCCAATGAAAGAGATCATACCCTTTTTTGAACCAGAACAGGGCACAAAACGCCGAGGAGAAAGTCGAAAGCGAGCTCTTTTCGTGTATACGCAATCTCGAAATCCAATTAGCTCACGAACTATCTTCTCAATCCTGGCGAGTATGAGTGCTTGGTAAGAGAGAATGTCGAATAAGAAAGACATTCGATTGCGACAAAATTCGCAACTACCAAAGTGCACTAAACCTAGTAGCGATCTTCGACCTAACGATAATGGAACTTCAAGCCCATTTAATCAATCCGCTTTGTACCTTATTGTCGACCGAATCGGATGCACGCCAGGCCTAAATTTTCTCTCAGTCACCCGGAGATGAAAGGAAGATCAGATCCGAAGTTTACGAATCGAAGAGAAAGTGGATCTGAGTTCTACACGCTTTCATTTTCAAAAGCGTCGCTTGCCTACGGTACTTTATTCAGGATGTGCAACAATACGGTCATCTCTCAGCCGTGTATAGAGAATTCCTTGATCATTTCTTTGGTAGATAACACAAATGAAATCGCTTCCCTGACCACCCATCTTATGAGTCCATTCTTGTCTTGTTGGTTTGTTGTACTATTCTATACCTCTCTCGATTGATAGCTTTGGGAGCTGGGAGGGCCTATCGTGAGGGAACTTTCCTTTTCACGGTATGCAAAGGTAAAGCGAGAGCTGCATATGTCCATGGTGATCAAGGCAGAGCGACTCCTTCTTTAAAAGAGGTTGGTTTTATCGAAACTGTTAGATCCGCTTTCATTAAAGAAAAAATAGGAGCTCTTGGTTTGACCGATGTCGATTCGTATGGCAATGCGGACTCGACTCATGATGAGGAACGAAAGGAAAAAGCACACGCGTTGACCTTGTTACAAGGGGCGGGGGCCAGCCAAAGAAGATCAGTCAGACTAGGTTAGGACCCTTGATCCGGTTCAGCTAGGTTCTTCCATGCGAGAATGTATGCGTATCGATATCCTCTTTAGGACCGGTTGCTTCCTCTTTTTGTTTGTACGTTTGGAGAAACCTGTTAAGCCCGCCTTTCTTACAAGGTGTGATTCAATCTTTCAACTCAAACTTTCCTATCGTCCGACAGAAAAGGTAGGAGTACGACTACCTTTTCCTTTTCTTGCCTGAGCAAAGGGATCATTCAGTTTCTACCAAAAAGTTTGCTATCTATTAGTTGCCGTAATCGAATGTATTTCTCATTTCATGTTAGCTCCTCCAAGAGCTTCTTGATCATTCACTTATAGCATTGCCTAGTAAGCTCGTCGTTGAGGGTTAGCCTTACAGGAGATTGAGCAGCCTTTCTTTCCCTACCTAGTATGCTTTCCCGCTTATCGTGCAACTAGCCAACTAGCCAAAGAGAGAGGGAGAGGGATCATGTCAATCAATTTGTATGTGCATTTTATCCATCCTGTACTTGTCTGCTTAGCTTTCTTAGCCAACATCTCTAGTTTCCCCCGAATCAAGAGGTCCTGCTTGTCCATACCCAACAGTTACACTTTCAGTCGAAAGACTGGTTTTTTTCATAAAGTTGGTTCATAGATCAAGAAAGAATAAAGCTGCTTACAGGGACAGTTACGCGATACGTCTTTTCATACTCGTCTTTTCTTTAACCCTGCTATCAACCTAGCCATTCTCGCTTGTTGCTTTAAGGGGTCTCCCCACTGTAGATTACTCCGATTTGTTCTCACGTCCCTGTGCCAAAAAGGATGGGCGAGTTTGGTTTGAGTGTTCATCGATTGGGTGGATCCATATTCTCCAGGGGAGTGAGACGAGGTGTAGCGCAGTCTGATCAATGCATCTGTTTTGGGTATGTTGTCCGCTAAAGGTTTTAGGAAAGGGTGTACAAATTTTCTACATTGGTCATCTGTGGTCACAGTTCTTTTTAGGAAGATGCTCCCAAATAATCGGTGAACAATAGCCTTTAATGAAGTTTCAGAGAGTAAGAAGAGGCAGAACAGAGAATAGGAGTGAGTCGTGCAAGGAAGAAGGAACTAGTAGGTTTAATTTGGGTTCGTTTGAACTAAAAAACGAACCAAAATTTTTCAAACGAACCCAAATTTAAGACTCACAAGCCCAAAGTTCATATGTGGTAAAAAAAAAACCTTCCGTGGCCCAACCCTTATTCGCAGTTCGCATCCAACCATTTCTTTTTCAACCTACACTATGCTCTAGGCCAAACTCACGTAACTAGTCAAAAGATGCGTCCCACAACTTAACGGAAGACAAGTGTCACAATCGCACTCTTGTAGTAGTGAGACAATGATTATGTGACATTTGTTCTAATCCAATGAACAAGTCAACCATGCAAAATTTAGACTGAACGAACGATAGCAATGTATGCTCGAATCATGTTTAGAAGAAATATTTTAGAAAACGTGAGTGAGGAAATACGTTAAAAACAATTTCAAATAAAGCAATGTTATAAGCTAAAAGTGAAGAAACAACAACTGGTCACTTTCTCCTATAGTACATTTTGGGACATTTTAGTCCTGATGGGTGTATATATGATTTTGAGGACTAATCATACACCCCGTATTAGCACAACAATAATAGTAAAGGCCTATCTAAGATGAAAGCAAGTAAAAGGGGTTTGGAATGAGCATGCCACCATGAACCACAAATCGTTTACAAGAATAGCTGAGACATCTAACATGCAGCCACAGGCAACACGCCTTGGCCAATCATGATCGCGACATCTGCCCTTACACAATTTATCAATATCTCTATCAACCAGCTCTTCATAAACTCAACGTTGTAGGATGAGGCTGACTTTAGGTCTCGCGACACGCTTCTAGCTGATCTCAGTATTGAGGAGTCTTTTCCAACCTACTAGGAGCTGTTGAAAATCACTTCTCGGTTTGTTAACTCTTCAAGTCTTCTCTGTTAGTGTCTTTCCTACTTTCTTCGCTTGAAACAATTTCTTCTTTGCATGACGTCATACCACCTGCTTTACTTGATGTTTTCTTGGTCAGAATAATAACGTTTCAAGTTACTGACGTGGACAACAGGGTTAGTCTGTATCCATAGGAGCAATTGAATCCTATATGATTTCTTCCTAAATCTTGTAGATAACTTCGACTAGTCCATAGAATTTTCGCACCAGTCTTTGGTTCTTGTTGCTTTGAACTCAAAGTTGATCTGACCTTAACTTATCATAACTCTCTATTTTCTTTGAAATTATTGTGGTCGACCCTTCTCTTCATCCGTTTGGATGGTAATTTTGCGTGAACATGTGTTGCTTTAGTGGTTTGTTTTTGTCTCCCTTCTTCAGTAGAGGTGTTGGCTTGGTGTCTTTGCCAAGCATTTGAGTGATCACTGACAAGAGCCTTTGTAGGTCAAATAAACCCGACTGTGAACATGCCATTTTGCTATTTGTAGAATTCAACTAGCTCAGGCTGAGCCGCATGACATCTATTTGTGGTAGGTGACATAAAACTAATCTTGTGATTTATCTCTCTTAGTGAGGTTAAACCCAATATTTGACCTTCTAGTTTTGGGTCGTGGTGTTCATGTAGTGGCAATAAAGTTTTTGTTGAGGGTGGCAGACTTGAGCTCCGTCTTTCCAAATACAACAATGGCAGCAAGTGTAGATTCATCATGGCTAAGATTCTTTCTCAACAATACTATCATCATCATTTTCACCCCTCTTGGTTGATGGATGTTTGTTTGAATGATCATTGGGTTAGACTCTGTTACTACTAGGCATTTTGCTAGGGGCATGTAAATGACTTTGTGTTCTAGCACGATGTCAATCCCTGACTATTTTAGCTCTATAATGTTGGATATGAAGGCTGACTATTTATAGTAAAAATCTGATAGAGATATATATACTAAATAATTATATATAATAGGCAGTTACATGTAATGAAGCTATATATAATAAACTGAAATCATATGTATACCCATTAGTCAGTGCTTCCTAAATGTACATTTCTCATTATCCATATCCTCTCTTTGCATACCTGAAGTCATTAATACAAAACCATTAGTCAATATTTCTTCTTACTTTTTCCCTATCACGTTATTTGTGTTATTTAGATCAAGTGTGTGCATTGTTGTGTGATTCTAATAACTGGTATCAGAGCGAGGAGAGATTCACCACGATTTGTGAAGATGGAAAGTTCAAAGACTGGAATTGAAAAGTTTGATGGATTCGATATCAGTTTCTAGAAGATGCAGATTGAAGATTATCTGTACGAGAAAGATATTCAGGAACCCCTTTTGGGGGTGAAGCTGGATACCATGATCGTGGAGGAGTGGAAGCTCAAGGATTGTCACATCGTAGGGTTAATATGGTTGATGCTGTCAGGGAACAAAAAAAAGTGCGATTGAAAATGGTCCATACAGACGTTTGGGGATCATCTCCAGTTTCTTCATTTCTAGTACCAAAATTTCATGGATTAGATGTCTCGCACTATGCAACGACAACTCTCTGTTTTCCTAAGGCTAGTAAGATATCTCATGATCACTCTTTTCCTCCTCACCATATCTAGAAACTATAACGTTGATCCAGTATTGTCTTATATAGTTAACGTTCACTCTTTAATGTCCAAGGACATTTTATAACTACCACGAAAATCAAAACATACAATAAATTCATACAAGTTTTACAACATATCATATACTACAAAATAGGGTTAGACTGCTTACTTGGTCGCGGAGAGACGTGTCATCGAGTTGAGTCATAGAGATATACGACTCTTTATCCTAAGAAAAAATATATATAATTTAAAATCTAGCTCCTCTGATACGGATCTGTCACAACCCAAATTTCAAGGGTTTAAAACTCAAATAGAAACTAAAATTGAGAATGAAAACAAATAAAAATAAAAGTAAATTAATATAAAATAAGAAAATGTTGTAAAATTAAAATGAGAGTGAGAAAACAACACAACATTAAATATAAAATAAAATAAAATTATAAGACGGCGTTGTACAAACTTATCCAAAGAAAAAAAGTGTTTGGGATACAATTACAAAAAAAGTACAACCCCATCTATGAGTGCACAACCTTTGAAGGCTCCCTCATCTCAACGGTAAGTTCTATTACGAACCCATCCAAAATAATCACACCTGTGGCCGCATCTCCTGACTTTAAACTACTAGTCTAAACATGGTTTCGTCAGGAAAGCTTTAGAGATAAATCTATCTTTACAAAAATATTTTTCTCTTAATTTATAATTAGTCATAAAAAGAAATAATTAGGTACAAATTTGGTCTAGAATTCAAAACTTTCAAATCTTACTCTTCCTTCGCCAGATTCAAATCAAGATTCTTGAACTTCTAGTACCTTAAATAAAGTTGGTATCCTCTAATAAAATAGGAATTTCTCTTTCAGATCATTAAATTCTTATAGACTCCAGGCTCAATATCATTAATACAATTATGTTTTATCTTGAACACGCCAAACATGAAACTAAAGTGCATTCAATTTAACTCCATTTTATTGCCCTCTTGAATGATGTGTAGGGTATATTCTTGATTTACCTTAAAGTTTTTGTGACATGACAGTTCATATTAGTTAAGTTTTTAGAAAATCACAAGATAAAAGACAACAACGATGAACCTAGGTCTATTAGTCAATTCAAAGACAATTTCTTTCTCCATCTTATCGATAATAATAGTTCAACTAAATCCATATTATGCAAAGTAACAAGTTTACGACTCATAAAAACAACTACCTAAATTATGTCTTAAAAATTTGAAAACATAAGTTGTAGTTGATAATTACACAAAAATTTCCCTAAAATCCATGAATTCGTGTCCAATTAGTCAATCCTAAAGATTGTAACTAGCATATAGTAATTGAAGCTCCACATGAAGTAATTTAAAGTTCCCCTTACCTAATTAAGTTTATCTCATCTTTAATGAAGCATGAATTACACTGAAGTTCATGAAATGCTTATAGACTCCAACTCTGAGTACTATTAATGCAATTATGTTTCATATGAGTTTGTCATAAATGAAATTAAGGTGCATTCAATACAACTTTATTTTCTTGTCATACGAGGCAAAATAGAAACTTAAATCAAACAAACTGATGAACTGAACCGAATCAATCCAACCAAAATTGATTAGTTTGTTTCTTTTGTTGGGTTGTTGGTTTATTTGATAACCCTGGTATATTATAACAATTCAACTTTTTGTTTTATAGCCCTCCAACTACTAAGAGAAAAATATATTTGAATAGAAGCTAAAAATATTAGAGGTTCAAGAAAAGGCATTTGGTTTAGTGGTATGATTCTCACTTAGGGTGCAAGAGGTTTTGACTTCAATTCTTGAATTGCCTCTATGTCTAAATCTTTTCTTATCGAAGGACTTCATATTCGAAATCAACCTAACTTGATATTCGGCATTTTATACTTACCATCATGCTCTTAATACTCATAGTCTTTCTTAACATCCCATCCAAACTCAGTCTTTCTTAACATCCCATCCAAACTCAGTCTTTCTTAACATCCCATCCAAAGGCTTTATTCTCCAAGACAAAATACTCATAGTCTTTCTTAACATCCCATCCAAAGGCTTTATTCTCCAAGACAAAATACTCATAGTCTTTCTTAACATCCCATTTATTCTCCAAGACAAAATACTCATATACTCATAGTCTTTCTTAACATCCATCCCAGACAAAATACTTATAGTCTTTCTTAACATCCCATCCCAAGGCTTTATTCTCCCAGCCAAAATACTCATAGTCTTTCTTAACATCCCATCCCAGACAAAATACTTATAGAGGCTTTATTCTCCAAGACAAAATACTTATAGTCTTTCTTAACATCCCATCCCAAGGCTTTATTCTCCCAGCCAAAATACTCATAGTCTTTCTTAACATCCCATCCCAAGGCTTTATTCTCCAAGACAAAATACTCAGTCTTTCTTAACATAGTCTTTCTTAACATCCCATCCCAAGGCTTTATTCTCCAAGACAAAATACTCAGTCTTTCTTAACATCCCATCCCAAGGCTTTATTCTCCAAGACAAAATACTCAGTCTTTCTTAACATCCCATCCCAAGGCTTTATTCTCCAAGCCAAAATACTCAGTCTTTCTTAACATCCCATCCCAAGGCTTTATTCTCCCAGCCAAAATACTCATAGTGTTTCTTAACATCCCATCCCAGACAAAATACTTATAGAGGCTTTATTCTCCAAGACAAAATACTTATAGTCTTTCTTAACATCCCATCCCAAGGCTTTATTCTCCAAGACAAAATACTCAGTCTTTCTTAACATCCCATCCCAAGGCTTTATTCTCCAAGCCAAAATACTCAATCTTTCTTAACATCCCATCCCAAGGCTTTATTCTCCAAGCCAAAATACTCAGTCTTTCTTAACATCCCATCTCAAGGCTTTATTCTCCCAGCCAAAATACTCTCAGTCTTTCTTAACATCCCATCCCAGACAAAATACTTATAGAGGCTTTATTCTCCAAGACAAAATACTTATAGTCTTTCTTAACATCCCATCCCAAGGCTTTATTCTCCCAGCCAAAATACTCAGTCTTTCTTAACATCCCATCCCAAGGCTTTATTCTCCAAGACAAAATACTCAGTCTTTCTTAACATCCCATCCCAAGGCTTTATTCTCCAAGCCAAAATACTCAGTCTTTCTTAACATCCCATCCCAAGGCTTTATTCTCCAAGCCAAAATACTCAGTCTTTCTTAACATCCCATCCCAAGGCTTTATTCTCCAAGCCTAACATCCCATCCCAAGGCTTTATTCTCCAAGCCAAAATACTCAGTCTTTCTTAACATCCCATCCCAAGGCTTTATTCTCCAAGCCAAAATACTCAGTCTTTCTTAACATCCCATCCCAAGGCTTTATTCTCCCAGCCAAAATACTCATAGTCTTTCTTAACATCCCATCCCAAGGCCTTATTCTCCAAGACAAAATACTCCGTCTTTCTTAACATCCCATCCCAAGGCTTTATTCTCCAAGCCAAAATACTCATAGTCTTTCTTAACATCCCATCCCAAGGCTTTATTCTCCCAGACAAAATACTCAGTCTTTCTTAACATCCCATCCCAAGGCTTTATTCTCCAAGACAAAATACTCATAGTCTTTCTTAACATCCCATCCCAAGGCTTTATTCTCCAAGACAAAATACTCAGTCTTTCTTAACATCCCATCCAAGGCTTTATTCTCCAAGACAAAATACTCATAGTCTTTCTTAACATCCCATCCCAAGGCTTTATTCTCCAAGACAAATTCTAGGTCGAGGACTTCACGTGTTTCCTGCAATAGGACAAAATACGACCTTAATACCT
Source organism: Cucurbita moschata (assembly GCF_002738365.1). Taxonomy (NCBI): domain Eukaryota; kingdom Viridiplantae; phylum Streptophyta; class Magnoliopsida; order Cucurbitales; family Cucurbitaceae; genus Cucurbita; species Cucurbita moschata. The sequence continues at coordinate 269,809 of NW_019268615.1, read as the reverse complement.
AGGCCTAAGGCTTCATGCGTACGTTTCAAGTGGTATAACAAGAGCGGTATGAAAGACATTTACCAAGTAAATAAATACATTAAAATAACACAAGTGACACACTTGTAAACTATGTTATTAATATTTTATTTCTATTATATCTTTCCTTATTTATGAAATAATGAGCGGAGATATTTTCAATTTTCACAATTACTGATGACGGGAGGTTTAGGATTTTTTAATGTAAGAATCGTGGGGATGTAGCTCAAATGGCAGAGCGCTCGCTTCCAATGTGGAAAGTATGGAGATCGGTACTTTGCATCTCCAAATGAATCGATCACTTAACTTATGAAATAATGAGCGGAGATCTTTTTTCATTATCACTAAATATATTATTCCATATTTCCTTATTTACGAAATAATGAGCGTAGATATTTTTTCATTCTTACAATTATTGATGACGAGAGGTTTAGGGTTTTCTGATGTAAGAATTGTGGGGATGTAGTTCAGATAGTAGAGCGCTCACTTCTGATGTGGAAAGTACGGGGTTGATACCTTGCATCTCCAAATGAATCGATCACTAAATATATTATTTCTTTTCAATTTTTTCTTATTTACGACATAATGAGCAGGGATAGTTTTTCATGTCACTATTATTGATGATGAGACGTTTGGGATTTTGTGACATAAGAATCGTGGGGATGTAGCTCAAATGGTAGACCGCTTGCAAAAGTGTTTAAAAAAAGATAGATGGGGAGAAAATTGTGTTCATTGGGAGAAAATTGAAGGTTATTTTAGGGGAAGGTTTTCAAGATCAGTATAAGATCCTCAAAACATAACCAGAAGTAATATCCTAGCTTAAGGTCGCGAATAAGAACCTACTAGTAGGCTATTTACTAAGTTTTACTCACTCCATGTTTATCATTTTTTTTGCAAGTAACTAAGAGTTGGTCGTGGATGAGAGCGGACTTTGGAGTGTGGGCCATGGACTAACCTTTGTTTTTAATCTAGTATTTTTTGTTCTTCTTTTGAGTCTGCTTCTTATTATGTGTTTTTTACGAGTATGTATATGTAATACCCTAAAAATGAAGGAAATTATTTTCCATAAGAATAAGCCACTCATGAAAGACCCAAAGGATAGAAAGGAAACAAATTAAAGGATTAAGCAAGAACAAAGGACTAGTCAAATCACTCTTACCCTAACAAGTGATTTCAAGGAGTTAAAGGCCTTTTGGAAAGGATTGGAAAGGAAAAAGTAAATCCAAAGAGCAAAAAAGACATTTTATCAATTATTAAGAATCTTTTTGGATTTGTAATTCCTTATCAGGAAGGAATCTCAAGATTCAAAAAAAAGGAAAAATGATAAAAAAAGCTATGAGAAATTTGTAGAAAAATTATGGATTTTTCTAGGAAAAATAATAATAAAATATTCAGAAAGTGTCAAATTACAAAAATACGCCTCGAAGAATGGATAATTACAGAAATGCAACTCTAATTAGAATCAGAGCATCTACCGTGACAATCGGAGCAAAATCTTTCGAACTCAAATCTCAATCGTCGGATCTCCTCCAAATTTTGATATGATCTACAATGAACACACACGGATCATCACATCCAACGACTAGTATTTAAAGCCAAGGTCGGGAAGGTTATGATCGGAGTTGATATCTCCAAAACATTATCCAGAAAGTTCAATCTCTAAATAACAAAGATTCTGGAGCTCTCAATGTCGGTTTAAGTTCCTCCTGTAAGGTCGGAAGTAGGAGCAACAATACGTTATAAGAATCGAGAAAGGTCGATGCCCCAATTGAAGGCAATAAGCATTTAGATTGTGGGTCTCCTACTCTCAGATTTCTTCCAAATTCGAGAGCAATCCTCCACCATTTCTCTTCAAACTTCTAAATAACGAAGAATTTGGAGCTCTCAATGTCGGTTTAAGCTCCTCCTATACAGTCTGAAGTAGGAGAAACAATATGAAATAAAAATCGAGAAAGGTCGATCCCCCAATTGAAGGCAATAAGCGTTTAGATTATGAGTCTCCTACTTTAAGATTTCTTCCAAATTCGAGAGAAATCCTCTACCATTTCTCTTCAAACTTATTCCTACAGTTTCTCAACAAGATTACCTAGAAGTTCTATGAAGGAATAGAATGTTGAAACTGCCAAAAACCATTCCGCCAATTCAATCCGCCATTGAAGAACTGCAAGAAAAACTTGAAAATCCAATCCGAGAATACATGATGACTTGTCGAGCAAGAATGATTCCAATCAGATTTCTTCCAAATTTGTTAGAGTTATGTAATAGATATTTTGTTCAATTTCAAATGGTTAATGTGATAATCCAGTCTTTTCGAGGTCTCTCCCGTTGAACGACATCATGGTTGAGATGAGCAGGTGATTCAAATGGCTAATACGATAATCCAATCGTTTTAGGTCTCTCTTGTTGAATGACGTCATGGTTGAGAGGAGAAGGTGATTCAAATGGCTAATGCGATAATCCAGTCGTTTTCGAGGTCTCTCTTGTTGAACGACATCATGGATGAAATGAGCACCCGAGTGAGTTTGACAAGTTGGGCTGTAGAGAACCACACCTCCAGCCAAGTTCATATGGGCTTAACAAACTTAAAATCCAAGCACACAACCCATTAAATGGAAACTAGGATGCTAAGGAATTAAAAAGCTTTATTTTTTACGAAGAACATTACTTGAAGGTTACTGGAACTTGCTCATAGGACCTAAGAGTTACGTTGGTCACAATGCATCTTATTGACGATGCAAAATTATGGTGGCGCTCGAAGGTGAGTTGTATAAAAAATGGGTCATGCACCATAAACTCATGGGAAGACTGTTGATGGAATAGATGCAATCGACGCTCCTCTGGACAGGTTGCCAATCAAAGACTTGACGTTTGATGTTGACCCTTTTGAAGAAAGAGCCACACGATCGAATAGCTCAGAACGTCGCGGTAACTCTGAGAACTCTATCACACACATGAAAGGACATGTCGAAGAGTTAGACATTACCCAAGACATCATAGTAAAATTCTTTAGTGATTAGACAAAAGACTTTAGGACAACTACACAAAAAATTCATTGTTGTCCAACGGTTTGGATATTTGGCTTTCACCTAGGAGATTCTAGTTTGATTCTCTCAAATTGAATATTATTTTCTTATTTCTTTTTATTTTATAGTTTCATCTTTTGTCACCAACTATATTTAAACTTTACCTCATTTTGAGGGCCACTTTAATGGTCAAGTTCAATAGTATCTTAGATTAAAAAGACTCATCGTACCTATGTTAGTGTTATGTTATAGATATTTGTTTCAATTTAAAAAGGTGGGGTTGAGGTGATTCAAATGGTTAAATGCGATAATCCGGCTATTTTCGAGGTCTCTCTTGTTGAACACCATCATGGTTTAGATGAGCACCCGAGTGAGTTTGACAAGGAAACCCAAATTTAAACTTTACCTATCTTTGAGAGGCACTATAATAGTCAAGTTCAATGGTATTTTTGATTAAAAAGACTTTTATTAACTTTGTAACTTTGTTAGTGTTACTTTGTACCTTTGTTTGTGTTACTTTGTACCTATGTTAGTGTTATGTTATAGACATTTGGTCAAGTTCAACAAGTGGGGTTGAGGTGATTCAAATGGTTAATGTCACTTTAGTTGATTCAAATTGTTAATGTAATAATCCAGTTGAATAGTTACAGGTTATTTTCAAGGTCTCTCTTTTTGAACGCCAACAAGACTGAAATGATTGAGATGAGAACCTGAGTGAGTGTGACAAAATTGAAATAAAATCAAATAAAATCACTAAAAAAAATCAATAAAATTGAAAAAAAATTAGCCTTATGACACTTCCTTGAACTCGAAGGGCGGTAAATCAAGGATTCCTTCGCCCAAGACCCATCATCCAACTCCCAACATGGAAATGATAAGCTATAGAATCATTCCAAGAAACTCAATGGATGGGTTACAAACTCACTTTACCAATCTCGACAACTGGACGTGTCATCGGCATTAGAAGAACGACCGCAGCAGAGCAAGTCATGGGGATAGAAGATCTTGTTGAAGGATGATAGACCAACCGTAATCTTCAACCCAACGAGCCAAGCTTTTGTAGAAGCAAGAACCCTTGTATTAAAGTAATTAAGACCTTCTTATACAAAATTTTGATTAACCAAGAGATATAGTTAGAATTAGATAATGAGATCCCAGAGTGAGAAACAAGATTTGGAACCTTTTTCTAAATTGAGTCAATTCACAATCGAACTTGATCAAGGCTTGATTGAATGACTCAGATGGAATCTACCACAAGAATTGCATGAAACTTAGAAATGACAAAGATATGCTCAGATTTTTATAAGGGGGATCGTCTCAACTTGAGAGATCAATTTCATTGATCACAAATATGCTTTTACATAATAATTTGTGGGTATTTATACTCCCAACAAAAGAAGTTAGTGGCCGTGATTTAATCTCGATCCCTCTAAATCTCCACAGAAGACGAAGTCAATTTGAGCATTACAAACTTTATGAAATTAAAATAATAAATAAAGTTTTCTAACCACTCATGAAATGATGCTCGCAACTTCATCCACTACTTCAACCGTGCAAATATTTACTTTTGAATCTCCAAATGGTCTTGACTCAAACGAATCAGTTTGTAACACATGAAATGATGATTGAACCTAGCCTATCCAATTTTGTAGATGAAGTATGAATGCTTGTTGAATTTTCTTGGCCTTGGGTTGTGTAATAGGTCCAGTTGGAACACCGTGATTCTTATCATCATCCCCCTCTTCAAAAGGATTCGTCCTCGAATCAGAAAAATCATCACCTACATCAAAAGGACTCAACTCAGCAACATTAAAAGTAGAATGTACACCGTGATTCTCATCATCATCTCCCTCTTCAAGATTCATCCTTGAATAAAAAAAATCATCATCTACATCAAAAGGACTCAACTTAGCAACATTGAAAGTAGAATGTATTACCAATTCTAATGGGAACATCAATTTTATTGTTCCATGCAATAAAATGAGTCATTTTACTAAATGCATTATAGAGCATTTATAGTCAAATAAAGAATTCTTATATAGCATTTATAGTCAAATAAAGAATTCTTATATAGCATTTATAGTCAAATAAAGAATTAGGAATCCATGCTATCTTTTAGATCTACAAACCCACTCCCACTCCCAATTGAGCTATCCAAGGCTAACATTAAAATTAAAATTCATCAGTAAAATTATTTAGGCTAATTCATTGAAATTTTAAAAAGAAATCATCTCTAAATTTAGATAAGATAGTAAGTTATACTACTTGACTCAGGTGTGGTGATGGTCGAACTAACAGATGACCTTCAAATCTTCAATATTATGGTCTCCCAACTAAGCTATCCCCTGTAACATTGAAAATGAAAATTCTGAAATTTTAAAAAGAAATAATCACTAAATTTAGATTAAATAGTCAAGTAATTTTAAAAAGAAATAATTGCTCATTTTAGATTGAATATTTAGGGTACACAAGTTAGTCAACTTGAATTAGGTGGGTGAACGTGGATTAAACACGTGACTTTCAGATCTTCAGTGACGCTCTCCAAACTGAGCTATCCCCATTAACATTAAAAATAAAAATTCATCAGGAAAGATATTTTCACTAATTCATTGAGATTTTAAAAAGAAACAATCACTAATTTAGATTGATTAGGCAGGATATGCAACTTAGATAATCGCTCATTTTAGATTGAATATTTAGGGTACGAGCTAATTCATTGATATTTTAAAAAGAAATAATCACTAATTTTAAATTGAATAGTCAGGAGTCAAGTTATGTGACGTGAATCAGGTGCGGGTGAACGTAGATCAAACACGTGACCTTCAGATTTTTAGTCTGACACTCTCAAAACTGAGTTATCTTCGCTAATATTAGTTTGAGGGTTTTAGGCAAAAAAAAATTAGTCTGGTTGTCACGCTTAAAACTACCCTATAGGTATAATCGACCTATTATCCTTTGACTAATAGGACAAAAGGCAATGTTACTATGTGAAACTAGTTTCATGTCATTTATTCAACAATAAGGGTGTTAGCATGCATTTGGAAATGAACCCATATTTAAAAAATATAGATAAAATAGAAAAGAATTATTATCTCAAAGACAATGATACGATGTGAAACTAGCCTCAAGATGCTTCCTTAACTCTTAGGGGCAGTAAACCAACGGTTCCTTCCCCCAAGACCCATGGACCAACTTCCAACATGGAAGGGATAATCTAGAGAATCATTCCAAGAACCCTAACGGATGGGTTACAAACTCAGGAAGACTACATGAAATTACGAATATATCAATGTAGGATTTTTTAATTTACCGATTTTTAAAATGTTAAATTACTGGCAAAAAAGAATATTTTAGGGAGTCATGACCCATTTTCGGTGGGTTCTCGAAGTACAGCATGCAAGTTAAAAGAGGTTGAAAGAAGGCCCTTGGGTTCTAAGTACATGATTGTATGTGTTGGAGGACTTTGGAATAAGGTTTGGAATCGGTTATTACAAAGTGTCTGTCCAAAATAAAAGGGCCCAACCAGATTCAAACACATAACCTCTTGATCTGTAGTCAAATACTCTACCACTGAGCTATGGACCCATTTTGCATGATTTCAACCTTAGTGGCCCCTTCTACAGAGTGTCAGCCCAAAAGTGTAAAAAATGTATATCCAAAATAAAAGGGCCCAACCAAGTTCAAATGGGTGACCGGTCAAATTCTCTACCACTCAGCCATGGATCCATTTTGTAGGATTTTAACTTTAGTGACCCCTTAGACATAGTGTCGGTCCAAAAAGTGTAACCAATTTCTATCCAAGATAGAAGGGTCCATCTAGGTTCGAATTGGTGATGTCTTGATCTGCAATCAAATGCTCTAACATTGAGCTATGGACCCACTTTGTATGATCTCAACCTTAGTGACCCCTTCTACAGATTATCTGTCCAAAAGTGACCCTACCGAATCGGCTATGGACCAATTTTGTATAAATTGGTGGATTACCTATCGGGAATTAAACACAGGTCGTTAGATTCAAAGTCGAAAGTGCTAACCACTACACCATAGAACTACTTGTTAAACTTTATTTTGGCAGCGATTTTGATAAGCGTCAACAACGCTGGATTTTGCAAAGCTAGACGTCGTAGTATCCTTACAGACTTTCACAAGGTGTTTTCAACTTCTTTTATAGGTAATTGAACTTTTGAGTCCATGCAAATGATTGGTTGGGTTAGTATCAGTTCAAGAAGACAGAGGAGAGAAGAGAGACTTTGTTAGAAACTCTCCCATAGGTAATCTCCCAAGGGTGTTTTCAACTTCTTTTGTAGGTAGAATTTTAAAATCAAACCACAACAAAATTTACTTCTATCTAGCAAAATTATTTTTTGTTTGAAACAAGATTATTCCTTCTTTTTCTAAAACTAAATTTGACTCTCCAATATATTTTAATAGTTTTGTTAATTAAATTTTCTTTAAAATTTTTGTACCCAGAGTACAATAGAAATAATACTTTTTTTCTTTTTACTATTTTGTAATTTGTATGGTATTATTGGAGGCTTTTGAATGAAATATGATAATTGATTCTCTGTCCTCTTTGACAATTTTAGATACCTCCATATGGGATATTTGATGCGTTACGTTTCATTATGAGATCTGCCCTTGGGTCAATAAGACTTAAAGAGAGTTTATTTGACTAATGATTTGATTTTTTTGTGTTGTAGAGATATCCCTTACAAATCAAGACTTTGTATTATTTTGAAGACCCACCTCAAGACATTTGTAAATGTGCCTGATATCTTGAAGGATATAAGACACGTAATTGAGAGTACCTAAAATTTTTTTGAAGTTGGCTTTTCTAGGATACGTCATCACCAAAGATTGAGACAAAGACCATTGGATGAGTTTTAATAAGGCTCAAATAAATTTAAAATTCAAGAAAACGGATCTGAGTTTGATATTATTTGATTTTGGGTATGGACACAACTAGCTGATTTCTTTTGATTACATTAATGAATGTACGTAGATGTTTGAAGTGTTGATCTTAATTGTTTTAGAAAATATCAACACATCATCAATATAAACTATCGAATTTTTTTGAAAGGATTGAAAATATCATTCAGAATCTTCTGAAATTCGGATGGAGCATTTTTTAGCCTAAATGGCATGACGTTCCTCTCATATTTTCTAAATTGGACATTAAATGCTATTTTATATTTGTCCTTTTAGGAAATTAGAATTTTTTGAAATCCAAATTTCATGTCGAATTTTATAAAAACATTAGACTCAAAATTCTTTTTATCCAATCGTTTTGTTTTGGATTGGATATCTTATTTATTCTAAAACCTTATTCAAAGGTTTGTAGTTAATTACCAGTATCAGAATTTCTGGTTTCTTTTCACCGTGTTGTTAACCTATAATGTCAGACATGACCACATGCTCTTTGAAGACCTGATCAGCTTCCTCTACAAAATATGACCTAAAATGTCACAGTATTTAGTTTTTTATGCTTTTTGACTTAACCTTAGGGTTCTATTTACAGTGAACTTGTGATAATTTTTGTCAAATTATATATTTGAATACCTAATACATTAAGATATAATATCTTATTTAAATAATATTAAAATGTCGTAGAATATCATAATATATGCTTAATTAATATGAATCTCATTCAAATTTCAAATATATATTTTTATTTAATGTTTATGATACACATCAATTATTTTTATATTTGACATATCAAATACGTTAATATGTTTTGATATTATACTTCAAGACTATAGGAACTTGCTCAGAGAACCTAAGAGTTACATTGGCCCACAATGCATCTCATGGACGATGCAAAACTATGGTGGCGCTTGAAGGTGAATTGTATAAAAAACTGGTCATGCACCAAAAAATCATGGGAAGACCATTGATGGAATTGAAGCAATCGGCGCTCCCCTAGATGGGTTTCCAATCAAAGACCAAATGTTTGATGTTGACTCTTTTGAAGAAAGAGCCACATGATCGAACAATAAGAAACGTTGAGGTAGCTTTAAGAACTCTATCACACACATAAAAAAACGTGTCGAAGAGTTAGACATTACACAGAAGATCTGGCTTTCATCGAGGAGACCCGAGTTTGATTCTCGACAATAAAATTTTATTTTCTTATTTCTTTTATTTTATAGTTTCATCTTTTGTCACCAATTATATTTAAACTTTACCTAGGTTTGAGAAGAACTATAATGGATGAGTTCAATAGTATCTTACATTCAAAAGACTTTTATGAACTTGGTTTGAGAGGCACTGTAATGGTCAAGTTCAATAGTATCCGAGATTAAAAAGACTGTTATGAACATTGAACCTTTAATAGTGTTATGTAATAGATATTTGGTTCAAGAGATCATTCAAATGGTTAATGTGATAATCCGGTCATTTTCAAGGTCTCTTTTGTTGAACGCCATCATGGCTGAGATGACTGAGATGAGCACCAGAGTGAGTTTGACAAGGAGGGTCGTAGAGAACCACACCCCAAGCCAAGCTCATATTGGGCATAACAAACTGAAAATCTAAAAACACAAACCCTTAAATGGGAACTGGAATGCTAAGAAATTAAAAAACTTTAATTTTGACGTAGAACAATACTTGAAGGTTACAGGAACTTGCTCATAGGACCTAAGAGTTACGTTGGCAACAATGCATCTCATGGACGGTGGCACTTGAAGGTGGATGATATAAAAACTGGGTCATGCACCATAAACTCATGGGAAGACCGTTGATTGAATCGATGCAATCGACACATCCCTTGATGGGTTGCCAATTAAAGACCTGACGTTTGATGTTGACTCTTTTGAAGAAAAAAGTCACACGATCGAACACCTCGAAATGTCACGGAAGCTCTAAGAACTCTATCATACGACCTGAGAGTTGAGGGCTACAGGAACTTTCTCATACGACCTGAGAGTTACGTTAGCCGCAATGCATCTCATGGACGATGCAAAACTATGGTAGTGCTCGAAGGTGAATGGTATAAAAAATGGGTCATGCACCAGAAGCTCATGGGAAGATCGTTGATGGAATCGATACAATCGACGCTCCCCTGGAAGGGTTGCCAATAAGGCCTTCTCTCTTTCTTCTGACCGTCAGTCTTTTCTTCTTTATCAGGAAGAGCAGGCTAGACAGCGAAGATTGGGTGAAAATGTGAATCCGCCTGGTTGGTTTATAATCAAAGACCTAACATTTGATATTGACTCTTTTGAAGAAAGAGCCACACAATCGAACAGCTCGAAATGTCGCGGTAGCCCTGAGAACTCTAACACACACAGGGAAGAACGTGTCGAAGAGTTAGACATTAAGAAAAAGATCATGCTAAAACTCTTCAGCGATCTGATAAAAGACTTCATGACATCTACACCAAAAATCTATTGTCGTCTAGCGGTTAGGATATCTAGCTTTCACCCAAGAGACTTGGATTTGATTCTCGGCAATGGAATATTATTTTCTTATTTCATTTTATTTTACAGTTTCTATCTTAGATTAAAAAGACTTTTATGAACTTCGTACCTATGTTAGAGTTATGTTATAGATATTTTGTTCAATTTCAAATGGATAATGCGATAATCCAGTCGTTTTCGAGGTTTCTCTTGTTGAACGACATCATGGTTGCGATGAGCAGGTGATGAAATGGTTAGTCGTTTTCGAGGTCTCTCTTGTTGAACGGCGTCATGGTTGAGATGAGCAGGTGATTCAAATGGTTAATGCGATAATCCAGTCATTTTCGAGGTCTCTCTTGTTGAACGACATCATGGTTGAGATGAGCACCCGAGTGAGTTTGACAAGTTGGGCGGTAGAGAACCACACTTCAAGCCAAGTTCATGTGGGCTTAACAAACTTAAAATCAAAGAACACAACCCATTAAATGGAAACTAGGATGCTAAGGAATTAAAAAGCTTTATTTTTGACGTAGAACAATACTTGTAGGTTACTAGAACTTGCTCATAGGACCTAAGAGTTACGTTGGTCGCAATGCATCTTATGGACAATGCAAAACTATGGTGGCGCTCGAAGGTGAATGGTATAAAAAATGGGTCATGCACCATAAACTCATGGGAAGACTGTTTATGGAATCGATGCAATCGACGCTCCTCTGGATGGGTTGCCAATCAAAGACCTGACGTTTGATGTTGACCCTTTTGAAGAAAAAGCCACATGATCGAACAACTCGAAACGTCGCGGTAACTCTGAGAACTCTATCACACACATGAAAGGACGTGTCGAAGAGTTAGACATTACCCAAAACATCATAGTAAAACTCTTCAGCGATTAGACAAAAGACTTTAGGACAACTACACAAAAAATTCATTGTTGTCCAACGGTTTGGATATTCGGCTTTCACCTAGGAGATTCTGGTTTGATTCTCTGAAATTGAATATTATTTTCTTATTTCTTTTTATTTTATAGTTTCATCTTTTGTCACCAACTATATTTAAACTCTACCTCATTTTGAGAGGCACTTTAATGGTCAAGTTCAATAGTATCTTAGATTAAAAAGACTTTTATGAACATTGTACCTATGTTAGTGTTATGTTATAGATATTTGTTTCAATTTCAACAAGTGGGGTTGAGGTGATTCAAATGGTTAATGCAATAATCCGGCTATTTTCGAGGTCTCTCTTGTTGAACGCCATCATGGTTGAGATGAGCACCCGTTTGAGTTTGACAAGGAGACCCAAATTTAAACTTTACCTACGGTTGAGAGGCACTATAATGGTCAAGCTCAATGGTATTTTAGATTAAAAAGACTTTTATGAACTTTGTACCTTTGTTAGTGTTATTTTGTAACTTTGTTTGTGTTACTTTGTACCTATGTTAGTGTTATGTTATAGACATTTGGTCAAGTTCAACAAGTGGGGTTGAGGTGATTCAAATGGTTAATGTCACTTTATTTGATTCAAATTATTAATGTGATAATCCAGTTGAATAGTTACAGGTTATTTCCAAGGTCTCTCTTATTGAACGCCAATAAGGCCGAAATGATTGAGATGAGCACTGAGTGAGTGTGACAAAATTGAAATAAAATTAAATAAAATCACTAAAAAAAGTCAATAAAATTGAAAAAAAATTGAAAAAAAAATTAGCCTTACGACACTTCCTTCAACTCGAAGGGTGGTAAATCAAGGATTCCTTCGCCCAAGATCCATGATCCAACTCCCAACATGGAAATGATAAGCTATAGAATCATTCCAAGAACCTCAATGGATGGGTTACAAACTCACATTGCCAATCTCGACAACTGGACGTGTTATCGGTGTTAGAAGAACGACCGCATCAGAGCAAGTCATGGGGATAGAAGATCCTGTAGAAGGATGATAGACCAATCGTAATCTTCAACCCAACGAGCCAAGCTTTTGTAGAAGCAAGAACCCTTGTATTAAATAAATTAACACTTTCTTATACAAAATATGGATCAAACGAGAGATAAAGCTAGAATTAGATGATGAGATCCCAGATTGAGAAACAAGATTTGGAATCTTTTTCTAAATTGAGTCACTTCACAATCTACCACAAGAATTGCATGAAACTTAGATCACAAATATGCTTTTACATAAGGGGGATGGGGATCGTCTCATCTTGAGAGATCAATTTCATTGATCACAAATATGCTTTTACATAATAATTTGTGGGTATTTATAGTCTCCCAACAAAAGAAGTTAGTGGCCGTGATTTAATCTCGATCCCTTTAAATCTCCACAGAAGACGAAGTCAATTTGAGCATTACAAACTTTATGAAATTAAAATAATAAATAAAGTTTTCTAACCACTCATGAAATGATGCTTGCACCATCATCCACTACTTCAACCGTGCAAATATTTACTTTTGAATCTCCAAATGGTCTTGACTCAAACGAATCAGCTTGTAACACATGAAATGATGGTTGAACCTAGCCTATCCAATTTTGTAGATGAAGTATGAATGCTTGTTGAATCTTCTTAGCCTTGGGTTGTGTAATAGGTCCAGTTGGAACACCGTGATTCTTATCATCATCCCCCTCTTCAAAAGGATTCGTCCTCGAATCAGAAAAATCATCATCTACATCAAAAGAACTCAACTCAGCAAAATTAAAAGTAGAATGTACACCGTGATTCTTATCATCACCCCCCTCTTCAGGATTCGTCCTCGAATCAGAAAAATCATCACCTACATCAAAAGGACTCAACTTAGCAACATTGAAAGTAGAATGTATTGACAATTCTATGGGAACATCAATTTTGTTGTTCCATGCAATAAAATGAGTCATTTTACTAAATGCATTATAGAGCATTTATAGTCAAATAAAGAATTCTTATAGAGCATTTATAGTCAAATAAAGAATTAGGAATCCACCATATCTTTAAATCTACGAACCCACTCCCACCCCCACTCCCACTCCCAATTCAGTTATCCACGCTAACATTAAAATGAAAATTCATTAGTCAAATAAAGAATTAGGAATCTTCATGGCCTTGGCTAATTCATTGAAATTTTAAAAAGAAATCATCTCTAAATTTAGATAAGATAGTAAGTTATACTACTTGAATCAGGTGTGGTAAAGGTCGAACCAACACGTGACCTACAAATCTTCAATATTACGGTCTCCCGACTATATTACCGTCTCCCAACTAAGTTATCCCCTATAACATTGAAAATGAAAATTCTGAAATTTTAAAAAGAAATAATCACTAAATTTAGATTAAATAGTCAACTTGAATCAGGTGGGGTGAAGGTGGATCAAACAAGTGACCTTGAGATCTACAGTGACCCTCTCCCAACTAAGCTATCCCGGCTAACATTAAAAATGAAAACTCATTAGTAAGGTATTTAGCTAATTCATTGATATTTTAAAAAGAAATAATCACTAATTTTAAATTGAATAGTCAGGAGTCAAGTTATGTGACGTGAATCAGGTGCGGTGAACGTGGATCGAACACGTGACCTTCAGATTTTCAGTCTTACGCTCTCAAAACTGAGTTATCTTCGCTAATATTTGAAAAAAAAAATCATAAGTAAAGGTATTTCGGTTAATTCCTTATATTTTAAAAAGAAATAATCACTAATTTTAGATTGAATAAAGTTATGCAACTTAATGAACTTATGCAACCAAGTGCGGTATTCAATATTTTATTGAATAGTCAGCTTATGCAAATGGAAACAGGTGCAGTGAACGTGGAGAATAAACATGTGACCTTAAAATCTTTAGTTTGACACTCTCCCAACTGAGCTATCCCTCCTAACGTTAAAAATAAAAATTCATAAGTAAAGCAATTTCCACTACTTCATTATATTTTAAAAAGAAATAATAATCAACTAAACTATAAGATGCGATGAATGCAAATTGAACACAAGACCTTCCAATTTTCAATTTAATGCTCTCCCAACTAAGCCATCCCATATAACATAAAAAATGAATAATCACATGTTTTAGATTGAATAGTCTAATTATGCACGAAGAACCAAGTGTGGTGAACGTGGATCGAACACGTGACCTTCCGATCTTCAGTCTGACGCTTTCCTAACTAAGCTATCCCAGCAATCATTAGAAATTAAAATTCATCAGTAAAGATATTTTCGCTGATTCATTGAGATTTTAAAAATTTTTATTGAATAGTCAGGTTATGCAAATAGAAACAGATGCAGTGAATGTGGAGATCGAACACGTGACCTTCAAATCCAACGTTTTCCAAACTGAGCTATCAACATTAACATTAAAAATGAGTTTTTAAAGTAAAGATATTTTCGCCAATTAATTGTGCAATGTGAACCATGTGTGGTGAACGTGGATCGAACACGAGACTTTTAGATCTTCAATCTAACACTCTCTCAACTGAGCTATCTACACTACCATTAAAAATGAAAATTCATTAGTAAAGGTATTTTCGCTAATTCATTGAAATTTTAAATAGAAATAATCACTGATTTTTAATAAGATATTCAAGTTATCCAACTTGTATAAGGTGCGGTGAACTAGAACACGTTAGGTATTTCTGGTAATTCATTGAGATTTCGGAAAGGAATAATGACTAATTTTAGATTGAATAGTCGGGTTATGCAACTAGAATCAGGTGCGGTGAACGTGGAGATCAAACACGTGACCTTCAAATCTTCAGTCTGACGCTCTGCCAACAGAGTTATCCCCGCTAATATTAAAAATGAAAATTCATAAGTAAAGGTATTTTCGCTAATTCATTATATTTAAAAAAGAAATAATCACTAATTTTAGATCGAATAAGCAAGTTATGTTTTTAGATTGTATAGTCACGTAATAAACTTGTATTAGTTGCGTTGAACGTGGATAAAATACTTGTGACCTTCAAATCTTCAGTCTAACAATCTCCCAACTGAGCTACTCTTGCTAATTTAAAAATGAATATTCATCAGTAAAGGTATTGGGTACACTTCTGGAAATTCAACAAAAGGCAATAGTATTAGACCGAAATGCAAGATTTAAATCTCGCTTCTAGAAAATTCAACAAAAGGCATTGGGTACGCAGTTATAGTACGACATTCCACCCATAAACAGATGGTCAAACAGAAATGCTCAAGCAAATATTGGAAGACATGTTGAGGGTATATGTGATGGATTTTACAGGAAGCTGGGATAAGTACCTACCCCTTATGAAATTCGCTTATAATAATAGTTGCCAAGCCACCATACAAATGGCCACATACGACGTTCTCTATGGACGAAGATTTTGATCCTCTATCTTTTGGAAAGAAGGGGGGCAAATGACAACTATTAGGCCAGAGCTGGTGCAAATTACCAACGCCGCAGTCTAGAAGATTAAAGCTAGGATACAAACCGCACAAAGCCGAGAGAAAAGCTATGCAGACCTAAGGCGCAAGGACATTGAATTGTAGGTAGGGGATCATATATTCCTAAAGGTAGCACCCCATGAGAGGGGTGCTCAGGTAGGGTAAAAAGGGGAAGCTAAGCCCTAGGTTTATCCATCCCTTTGAGATATTAGAAAGGATTGGATCTGGGGCCTATAGAATCGGGCAATGCCCAAACTTTTCTGCAGTACATAATATCTTTCATGTATCCATACTATGGAAGTATACCCTAGATCGTTCGCACGTACTAGCTCATGAAACTCTCTTCTTGAGAGGTGACCTAACGTATAAAGAAGACCCGATTCAAATAATAGACAAGAAAGTCAAATGATTGAGAAACAAGGAAATCTCTCTTGTTAAGGTCCTATGGAAGAATCATAGAGTAGAAGAAGCCACTTCGGAAACAGAAGGAAAATAAGAACCTCGTATCCTGACCTATTTTAGAATAAGTACTTTCGATGACCGAAAGTTTTCAAAGGAGAGAAGAATTTGCAACACTCAAGGTCTCCAATAAGAGACAGTGTATATTAGGTTGTATCTAGAAGCAAAGAACAAGTAAAATTGAAAAAACATTGAGAAAATGGTACTTTTTCTAATTTTTATAAACTTCCCGAATCATTAAATTTTTTATAGAATAAGAATTATAAGGTGCTTAAAAAAGGAAGGCTCCGATCGGAGAAGACTTTTCTGGCAAAAGATTCAGAAAAATCAAGGATGAAATTATACAAATTCTAGACGTTTCAATGGTAGTAGAAAATTCATCTATAAATTATGAATTAGGGTAGACTATTAGGGGCAAGAAGCAAGCTTAATCGAGTACCCAATCGAGAGATACAAGTTTTTTGTTTTGGGGTATCGTGTTCATGGGTTTACCTCGAATTCGAGAACTATAGTCCACTATTCATTTCCAAACTTGTTCCTGCACCTTCTAAATAAGTTTACCCATAAGTTTGATGAAGGAAAGAGGTCCTCAAAGTGCTAGTAGGTTTTCACACGAATTAGTCCATGTTAGGTTACCTTCTAATGTTTTCCTAAGCTAAAACTTCAACTCCTAAAGCCTAACCCATGACATTATGTATAAACCTAGGTTCATCAATAATCCATGTACCAAGTACCTAGAACTATGTGAATAACATGCTAAATAAGTTGCTAGGATCCATACCCATAAGTAACCATTATCTGCATTACGATGTGTACTAAAAGGCCCCTATTCCTATTTAGGTAGGATGTCGTGCAATATGTATCATGAGCTGGATGTTATGATAGGCCTACCTTTCCCATCAGCTAAACGAGATGTCCTGCACCACGATTAACTAGTAAGATTACATGATTATGACGACACCACTCGTGTGTTCATGGGGAGAAAATTGAAGGTTATTTTAGGGGAAGGTTTTCAGGATCAGTATATGATACAAGACACGATGACCTCTAAGTTCTAAGATCCTGAAAACATAACAAGAAGTAATATCCTAGCTTAAGGTCGCAATTAAGAACCAACTAGTAGGCTATTTACTAAGTTTTACTCACTCCATGTTTATCATTTTTTTTCAAGTAACTAAGGGTTGGTCGTGGATGAGAGTGGACTTTGGAGTGTGGGCCATGGACTAACCTCTATTTTTAATCTAGTATTTTTTGTTCTTCTTTTGAGTCTACTTCTTATTTTGTGTTTGTAACGAGTATCTATATGTAACACCCCAAAAATAAAGGAAATTAGCTCCCATAAGGGACATAGTCATGTAACTCGTGTACCCTAACTAGTGATTTCAAGGAGTTAAAGGCCATTTGAAAAGGATTGGAAAGGAAAAAATAAATGAAAAAGGCAAAAAAGTCATTTATCAATTATCAAGAATCTTTTGAGATTTGTAATTCCTTATCTAGAAGGAATCTCAAGATTCAAAATAAGCTAAAAATGATAAAAAAGGGATGAGGAATTTGTAGAAAAATTATGGATTTTTGGAGAAAAATAATAAAATATTTGAAAAGTGGCAAATTACAAAAATACCCCTGGAAGAATGGATAATTACAAAGCATCTACCGTGACCATCCGAGAAAAATCCTTCGAACTCAAACTTCAACCATCGGATCTCCTCCGAAATTTGATATGATCTAGAACGAACACGAACGGATCATCACATCCAACGACTAGTATTTAATGCCAAGGTCGGTAAGGTTATGATCGGAGTTGATATCTCCAAAAAATTATCCAGAAAGTTTGATCTCTAAACAACGAAGATTCTGGAGCTCTCAATGTTGGTTTAAGCTCCTTCTATAAAGTCTGGAGTAGGAGCAACAATACGAAATAAGAATCGAGAAAGGTTGATCCCCAGTCGAAGGCAATAAGCGTTTACATTGTGGGTCTCCTACTCTCAGATTTCTTCCAAATTCGAGAGCAATCCTCCACGATTTCTCTTCAAACTTATTTCTATCGTTTCTCAACAAGATCACCCACAAGTTCTATGAAGGAGTAGAGTGCTGAATGTGCCTAGAAACCATTCCCCCAATTCAATCAGCCATTGAAGAACTTCAAGAAAAACTTGAAAATCCAATCCGAGGATACATAATGATTCGTCGAGCAAGAATGATTCCAATCAGTTTCTGCACCTCCAAGGAATGATGAAGGAAATAGGTTTCGAAATTAAATTGGGGATAAGAGTCGAATTCCTATCTACGATCTCTTTTCCTTCAAATTAAGGATTCCTCTAGCTTGAGAGGAAGAAGTTGAGTAAACTTGATGAAGGAATCGAGAGATGTAACATCATAGAACAAGCTACCCAAGAGATCGAAAATCTGGCTTTTCGAGTGAATTGCATACCGAGAACGATTTTTGGAAATTAAGGTCTTACACTCAAAGACGTTCCTCCAAACCAATTCCTTTAGCCTGAAGAAAGGATATGGAAGAGGTTCAATGAAGAAATAGGGCCTTGAAACCACCTAGAATCGGCTACCCAATAAGAAATCCTTTATTTTATCTCCAACGATAAATCAGATTTTGGATGAACTTTGGAAGCGAATATCATAGGCTATGATCCACGATAAGGTATCAAATCAATCCCTAACCCTTCCTTGAAATACCCATCTTCAAGTTTCATGAAGAAATCGAGGAGAGAAACGCTGTAAATGTGGCTGTACAAGCCGAGTTTTAGATGGCAGCGACGTGAAAAATGCGCATCTTCTTCCTGTTCAGAGGAAGAAAATGATGATATGGCCAGTTCAACAAAACTGTCCAAGTCAACTCAAAATTTGACCTTTTCTCGGGATTTCTCAATTTTAACCCCATTCCAGATCAATTCTCATAGAAAATATTATGGTTTCAGAAACTAGACACAATAAGGAGTATGTGGAAGGAAATTTGAAGTAATTCAGATACTGGTAGCTCAAGAATGAACGTCCCAAACTTCGACGATGAGGCAAGTAGCCACCTTGGACTTTTTGTTAAGAAATACTAGTAGAAATCGCTTGGATTTTCATATGAACCCTAAACCAAGTATGAATTAAGGATATGAAAGAAAAAACCAAAGAACCGTGAGTTAAGACCCTGAACCGATCAAATAGCTCGAGATTTAAGTAACGTTAAAATAACCCACTATATGAGCTCCGCTGCCTATCAAATTTTAATACTGAGCATATTATAGTATGTTGAGGTTAGATATGAAATTTTGTGGTCATTGGATAAGGATAAGTAGGTAAACCAAGAAACGATGTAAAATGACCATAATGCCCCTAAGGTAATTTACCTTCGGTTCATGACCTAGATGACCTTCAACTGCTATGAAATTCATCACTAGATCTTATTTTATGAAATGTTATATGAATCCTTATCCCAAGAGGTTATATAAGGTAATGAAGTTTGGGAGTTATTGGAAAACTTTAGTTAGCGAAACCAAGATATGGGAGAAAATGCTCATCATGATCCATATGACCTTTGCCATGAAGCACGATGTTTATAAGTTTTGTAGTCAATGTTGCCAACGTTTGCTGCACACAAAAAAAGATAGGGATGTTAAATTTTTAAGTCACTCTTTGAAAGTATGGTGGATAAATTGGGTACCAAATTATTGTTTTCAACTACATGTCATCCTCAGACTCATGAGCAAACTGAGGTGGTTAATAAAATATTAAGAGCATTGCTTAGGCTATTATTTATAAGAATATTAAGTCAAAAATTGGGTAACAAATTATTGTTTTCAACTACATGTCATCTTCAGATTAATGAGCAAACTAAGGTGGTTAATAGAACATTAGGAGCATTGCTTAGGGTTATTATTTGTAAGAATATTAAGTCTTGGGACGAATGTTTGCCACTCATTGTTCTCTTTTTGAAGTTGCTTACGGATTTAATCTACTTACGCGTCTTGATTTACTTTCTATTCCTTCTAATATTTTTGTGAGTAAAGCAGCCACAAGTAAGACAAATGGGATCAAAACATTGCATAAAGAGGGGAAGGAGACAATTGAGAAACAAAATTTCAATGTTGCTTGAAGAATTAACAAAGGACAGAATGAAATCATTTTTCAACCCGGTAACTTGGTTTGGATACATTTTTGCAAGGAGTGATTCCCATCTCAAAGGAAGACAACGTTACATCCAAGAGGGGATGACCCTTATCAAGTCCTTGAAAGAATTAATAATAATGCATATAAAATGATCTTCCAGGAGAATTTTCAGCAAATTCTACTTTCAATGTTGCTGACTTGAGTTCTTTTAATGTAGGTGATGATTTTCTAATTCGAGGACGAATCCTTTTGAAAAGGGGGAAGATGATAAGGATCTCGGTGTTCCAAATGTTCCAACTAGACCTATTACACTATCCATGGCCAAGAAGATTCAACAAGCATTCATTCTTCATCTACAAAATTGGATAGGCTCGGTTCAACTATTATTTCATGTGTTACAAGCTTATTAGATTGAGAAAGGACCATTTGGAGCTTCATAAGTGAATATTTATACAGTTGAAGGAGCAAATGAAGTTGCAAGCATCATTACATGAGTTGTTAGAAAACTTTATTTACTTCCAATTTCATAAAGTTTGTAATGGTAGAATTGTCAAATTGACTTCGTTTTTTTTTTTTTGGACATTTAAGGGGATCGAAATTAAATCCCGGCCACTAACTTCTTTTGTGGGAGACTATAAATACCCACAAATTATTATGTAAAAATCAGATTTGTGATAATGAAATTGATCTCTCAAGTTGAGAAGTTCCCCTTCAAAATCTGAGCATGATCTATGCAAGTTTCATGTCATTCTTGTGGTAGAATTGCATGTGAGCCATGCAGTCACGCTTTGACATTGTGTGGCTGAGTGAAATTCTCAACCTTCCACTTATATTTATCTTGATACAAACAAGTTTATTTTTGTAGGGAATGTATTAAGCACATGGATTTATTAATTACGGTGAACTTTTGTATAAAAAGAAATAATTACAAATGGAGTAACATGAGATAGAAGTAAAGGAAGTTAATCCCATTTCATTTTCATTTTGTAGGGAATGTTTTCTTTTCTTTTCTTTCTTTTTCTTTTTTCTATTTTTAATAAAAGGATAAAACACATAATTTTGAAATAAAACAAAAAAAAAAAAAAAAAAAA